>NC_063192.1:9501104-9563604 GCF_017589495.1 Alosa alosa
CTGTGGGGTTCTCAGCTCTGTTCAATTCACATTCTTACATACGAGCACAGATGGCCCATTCAATGGGGGAGGCAGCAGAAACATACAGTTTTTTTTATCAAAATCAACAGTCCAAGAAGGCAATTAAGGACATTAAGGAGAAACAGGTGCACGTTTTCACAGGCAATACAGGCCTGATGAATCCATCCCCTGAGTTCCAACTCTCTGGAAGCCCAAATCATCCCACTGCCAAAGTTGTCCATCTTTACATTATCTGATATGTCGTAACATTTAAATGACATTTATTCTTCCAGGCAAATGTGCAAATGAGTGTGCTTGCGTGTGTGTGAGTATGTGTGTGCATGCATGTATGGGTGTGTATGCATATGAATGTGTGTGTGTGTGTGTGTGTGTGTGAGTACCTCCACTTGTTTGTGTGTGTGTGTGTGTGTGTGTGTGTGCATGAGTGTGTGTGCCTCTGTGTGAATCTCACCTGTCTGAGTGTTCCTCCAGCACCTGGTAGACGCTGATGCGGAAGGTCTCGTTGTCAAATCGCTCCTGGACGAAGTCCTTGTAGATGCGGAACTCGGCAGCAGTGACCGCCTCCCCCTCTGGAATCCTGGACAAGTCGAAGCGGAATTCCCGGTGGTGCCGTCGCACGGGCAGGAACTCTTTGTCATGTTCCACTGAGGGGGAGGCAAGACAGACACGCTTTCACTACAGGGATGACCACAAACAAACTGCTATGTTCATCTGCTGGACACTGCATGAGAAAACATCAACAGATTCCTTAGGTTGGACTCTGTTAAGTTCTCTTGTGATTCTGACAAAGCAAGAACACACACACACACACACACAAACTAAAAGACAGTCAGACTTGTTCCAAAGGATAAAGAAGTTTGCCGTGATAAATTGAGAACACCCCCCAAGAGAGACCGTATGAAAAATGGAAAAATGTAAATTGATTTAGACATGGATACACAGACAGCTTTATGGCTTGCTCTCACACTCGAGCTGCTTTATGCTCGTTCTCGGAGAACCGGAGAGAATTGACGTCTCAGTCTCTCATCTGGACCACATGAGGTGAAGCCTGCACCCTAGGCCCAGCGCAACTTCCCCTGTGTCCATCACATACACAAACACACACACACACACACAGAACAACCTAATCCTGTTATATTTCTCAAAGAAACGTGAACCTACACAATACAATACAATGCTTGCTTAATCCATACAAACACACACACACACACACACACACACAGGCTCACAGATCCATAGTACACACAGCACAGTTCACACATTCCTCCCTGCCTCCCCAGCACACAGCAGGGATTGCTGTCTCATCTCCCATCGTCCTTTCAGACCGGATCTGTTTTTGCCTTTCGTTCGGTAGCCGTCATGCCCGTCACCCCGCCACCCCTAATACCCTCCGTTGACCCCTGACCCCCAGTTTGGTTAACTTAACCCCCGGTGTTTGTCATATCCTGCCCCGAGCCCTCTATTCCGCAGGACGCCTCGGCCTCCTGTGGTGCTTCAGGGCCGTGAGCTCACTGGCCCTCAAGAGCAAAAGCCTTCACCTTCCCACAAACATGCAGTCGTGCAGGAGGTCCAAGCTGGGAGAGTTATTCCCTGACTATGACACAGAGGCCACAGGAAGTACCAGGAGAATTACTAAAGCCATTTTCGATGAAAGGCTTCGACAGATTAAATTGAGTTGACCACGTCAAAAACATATTTTTGGTCTTCCCGAAGCTGCCGTAGCTCTGAAACTGAATTCAGCATGACAGATTCCTACCAGCATCTTGTGATCCTGTGGGTGCCATGGAAACACGGCCCCATTCCGTGCTGCGGGTCAGTTCTGGAGTGCTGACCTCTGCAGCCGAGCCCATCGCTGCGGTCCAGAGGCCAGCAGCACATCCTGCAGCCACACCCAAGTCCTCCGCTCACTGCCCGGCTACTCTATCTCATGCTGAGGTCCTCCCCTGTCTCTCTCTCTGGCCTATCCTTCCGTCCACTTCTAAGGGCTATTATTGGCCCAGCTGGCCATATGAAGGGCTGCTTTCTCCCTGATGTCTCTTTCCCTGGACCTCTCTGGATGCTTTCCCTGTGGTTTTATGGGCGTGGTGGTGCAGCGGACAATCGGTCGGCCCGGGTTCGATTTCTGAACCTGCCGTTGTGAGTTCATGTCGATTTGGATAAGTGTCTGCTAAATACGAGTCAACTTTTAACTTTTTTTTCCGCCTTTTTTCAGTGTGCTGTGCCATTTTAGGAAAATCTCCGTGTTGTTTCTCATCAGACACTCATGCCTCATTCATCCCTCACTCTCTCTCTCTCTCACTCTCTCTCTCTCTCTCCTGTCTTTCGGTGGTGAGCTGATTGGCCAGTGAGCGCCTGCACCGGAGGCCTCGTCATCATCATCACGTGGCCGGTGAACTCTGCGCAGCTTTGGCTCGTCTGCCAGCTCTTTATCACGGCCAAGGCCTCGCAGTCGGACACAGACACAGAGACAAAGAGCGCCTTGTTGACACTTCCACTCCTGCGCTGCACAGTCAGAGCACCGAGTGGCCAGCTGTCCCCCCAGTCCACCACGCCGCTGAATGACTGACCATGATTGAGTGGCGGAAGATTGTAAATAGAAAGTAGATGGACATTAACTGCTTAACTCAGACCCATGGCTCTCTGCCGTGCTGTAACTTGTCTTATTGTCAACTCCCTCTCTCCCCTTTGCTCATTTTCCTAATGACTTTCTTCCCCTCCTCTGCTCATTCACTCTTTCCTTTTCCCTGTCCATCTGTGATGCTGTAGATCTCTTTTTTTCTCTCACTCACTTCTTTTATCCACCCTTTCCCCTTCATTCGCTCATGTCCCTCTCTCTCCACCACACACACACACAAACACACACACACACACACTGTGGCTGTGTGCAGCACACACAATGGCCTCACTGTCCGTGCAAGTGTGTGTGCACTCAGGGAAAGAGCATGGATCTAATTACTCTTCAGTGCAGGCCGGGTTTCTGTTGGTGATTACAGGAGGCCCATTCCAGTGCTCATTGTCCGGAGCTTCCCAGACCGTTTGCATTGTTTACATACCGCTTTCACTGAGAAGCACCCTCACAGTAGAGCTCTGCGACTCATCCTAACCTCAACCCTCAACCCCCCCCACCATCACCCTCCCCAGCATCTCAAGCCCAGAGCACCTGTGCCTGTGCTCCCCCCTTCTTCTCCCTCTCCTCTGTAGAATGGGACCTTTCAGAACACCAGCCTCTGGCCTCTGCACTGGGACACTGCCTCTACTTTATCTCCCTGACAAGCTCTTCTCTCTCTCCCTCTGTCCCTCTCTCTCTCTCTCTCTGTCTCTGCGGTCAGGGGCCCCCAGGGGAGTGATTGTTTGCCCGTCTCGGAACAACACCTGCGGACCTCATAGCCCCTCTAAGCACTGGATACAGGTGAGACGGTAATTCTGGAGCCCATTCATCTGTGCCCTTGCTTCCTGACCGGAACAACTGCAGTCTTTGATGGCTGGCTGGGCTGGGCAGCAGCTGATGGTACCTGTTAAGAGTTTATTAAGGTGGGGAGTGGGGAGTGGGGGTGAATATGGGATCTGCTTAAGAGGTTTGCTTAGCAGTGGTTCAATTTCATAGTGGTATGTTGCGTGTTAGCTCTTTCCTTCTCATACCATATCGTACTATACCTCTTATCTCTCTGTCGCCCGCCCCCTGCCTTTTCTCCCCTCACTCCCGGAACCATCACTCCATCCTGGAACATGCATTTCCCCACAGCATCAAAGGAGACACAGCTGACTTTTACTAGACTCCCCTCTTTCCCTCCTCTCTCTCTCTCTCCTCCATTCCTCCCTCTCTCTCCCTCTCTCTCTCTCTCTCTCTCTCTTTGTCTGTCGAGAGGGAAGATCAAACACGGCGTTCCGGGGTGGTGTAAGTGCTTTTCCATTTCTCCACGGTGTTTAATGGCCGCCGGGGCACCACGTGGTCAGAGCCTTTGCCGCTGCTCTCGCCGCTCAGACATGTGCCCCTGGAACGGCTTTAAAAGCTCTCCTGACAGACGGCCCTCCACGCCTCCCACTCCGAGGAGATCCCATCCAAGGTCCGAGTCCAGGCTTTTATGGCGGCTCTGGTATGTTGTTCCGGACCGGCTGCTCGAGCCTGCTCTTGTGGCTGTATTTCAGGAAGGTTATCTGAAGCGTTAAATCCAAAATTTCCCACCTGTTCTTGGAAAGACCTGGTACACAGCTCCAGAACTGATTTGGAGCCAAACAAATTGTGGAATAGGGCCTGTTTTGTGTGTATCTGAATATGTGTGAGTTTGTCTGTGTGTGTGTGTGTGTGTGTGTGTGTGTGTGTGTGTGTGTGTGTGTGTGTGTGTGTGTGTGTGTGTGTGTGTGTGTATGAATGCATCTGTGTGTTCGCGACCTTGTGTGTGCATGTTTGTGTGTGCACTGTGTGAGCAAATGTGCACATCTGTGTGTGTGAGTGTGTGTGTTTGTTAGTGCACAGCTGAGCTGGCAGACTTGCAACTGGCTTGGAGTCCTCCTGGCCTTGTACTTTAAGTGCACAGCGTGAGGTCACCACACGACTATGTGCATATTGAGTAGATGACATAAAAAGTCAGCCAGCTACACTAATACACACATGAACACACAAACATGCACACACATATACACATACACACACACACACACACACAACGAAAAGCAAAAATACAAGCATGCACAGTAAGGCAAAATTGCTTCTACTAGGGGACACATCAGATGATAAAACAGAAACACAACTACACACACACATACACACTCATTGTGCAAACTCTAAGGGTATGAATGAACACCAAGATGTACAACTGCATAACATGTCTAAACACACACACGCACACACACACACACATACACACACACACACACACACACACACACACACACACACACACACACACACACACACACACACACACACACACATACACACACATGCACCTCCACACTGAAAGCTGGTAAGCAGATTGCTGGAGCAGGACTTCCCTCTCCTCCCCTCGCCGCGCCGTTGGCTCATAAATAAAGCGGCAGAATCAGAGTGCAGAGGCGGCGATGACATGGGGAAGCCTGCACCACCTCCCCACACATCAGCCTGCAGACCCTCCCCTGGGCCCCCCAACACCCCCCCCTCCCTCCATCTCCCCCTCGCACCTCAGGCCCTCGGGCCCCCCCCACACCAGGCCCAGCACAGGTGCATTCTGCACAGGCCCCGGCGATGGCCATCTCCCACCCCATGCCGCTAAGAGAACCACCAGGCCCTTAATCTTGCCGTCCGCCCCTCTGCACTCCAAGGCCTTTATCTAGTGGACTGTGAACAGCTGGCTGCACACTGCACACATCTCCAGCTAACCCTTTCCAGTCTCTTTTTTTCCTCTGCTTTGTTCTTTTTTTCCATGTTCTGCACTTCTCCCCCTCTTTCCTCATGGACATTTGCTTCTGACCGTGGATGTAACAGCATATTTCAAAGGAATCGTACAGTCCATTAGACACAGGGGCAGGGTAAAAGAAAATAGAGTTGACTGAAGTAAATGGAGTAGCTTTCTTTGAATGGGATGAGAACCCAAGGCCCACAACAATAATAGGATTCTAAAACAGAGTGTCTGTTAGTGACTCTCTCTTGCAATCAAGGAAGCCAGAGAAACTGAACGTTCTAATCCGAAGCTGCATGTGAGGAGGTGACGACAGATGAGACTGACAAACATTGGGCCTACTTCCAGCAAATAAGTATATAAATCTCGACGTTTTAAAAGGCTTAACAATAAACATTCCTTGCCTCAATCATGAAATAGGCTAAGGATGCAGGGCACGATTTTGAGTTGGGTTTCGCAAAAGGTTGTTGATATTTTGCCGTCAACAACCAATTAAATAACACCCCCACCTTCCAAGTTTGTGAAGCACATGGTTGGGTGATGGGTTTATGATTCAGTCTGACTCACTATCTTTGGTTCCCATTTCCAGAGTCAGGATTGTGTCGCAAACACTCAAAGAACAGTTAGACAACCATGTGGAGCAATTCTCTGAACTTGACCAAAGGTTTAGGGATGGGATTAGAATCAAAGACTTTGTTCAAAGCTGAGCGTTCTTATTTTCTGAGTGACCACGAGTTGAAACAAGAGGAGCGTTAGTTTATCATGTCACCACAGCAAATGAGTGAACCAAGCGAGTAAATGCATTGTCTTTCTCTCTTTCACTATTCCTTATGTTTCTGTCTCTCTCTCTCATAGCCTCCTTCTCTTTCCCTCTTTTACTCATTCAACTTTTCCCCCCTCTCTCTCTCTCTCTTTCTCTGGCAGTAATTAGAAGTGGGCTAGGGTGCAGTTAAATGAAAGCGGGCACATTTATGACTTCCTCTGGGAGGAAGTGAGTGGCTGGCGGAGTGGTGGCCCTACCTGTGTTAAACAAACAGAGGACACGCCGGGAGGGGAGCAGCAGTGGGCATTAAAAGGGGCAGCCGGGGAAACTCTATCCACAGGCATCTGAAACGCTGCCCGTTTCCAACCCTGCTTGCTTTTTCCTCTCTGTTGCTGGCCCAGCCCCGGATACAAACACACACACACACACACAGACACACACACACACAGATCTTGATGCAAATATACACATGTGTATGCGCGCACACTAAAATACACACAAAATGCAATACACACATGCAAACATTGAAATTCAAAACAAAACCACTGACTCGCTTTCTCTCTCTAAGACACTGACACACACACACACACACACACACACACACAGACACACACACACAAACATACAAACACACACACACACACACACACACACATACAAACACACAGGCTCTTACACACTGGCATTTGTACACACCAGAAGTGGTGTATTTCAGAAACTCTCTGTATGCTCCAGTCTCACATGGCAGCGCCCACAAGGTCAGTAAAGGTTACAGCTTTACACACTCACACACACACACACACACACACACACACACACACACACACACACACACACACACACACACACACACACACACACACACACACACACACACACACACACACACACACACACACACCTGATGTGGCTTTGTTCCTTTTTTCATGGAGCGGATATACGCATATTCGCATCAGACTTCAAAAAATAGGAATCAGTTCCTTTCAGATGTGTGTTATAACTATAAAGAGAAGAGGAAATGGAGGCCCAATCAAAAAGACACCTGCTCCTATGATGTGCAGGATGGTTCCCCCGTGGGGATTTTTCAATTAACAGTCAGAAAAAGATAAAACATCTGCTAGCACATGTGCATGCAAGCGTTTTACGTTTGACTGTGTGTGTATGTGTCTGTCTGTCCACAGGCATATGTATGACGGAATTTTATAATGTCCTGTGTCGCTGGGTGTGTGTTTATGTGTGTGTGTTTATTCGTGTGAGTGAGTGTTCAGAAATCAAATGTGCTCCTTGCTGAAAACATTTCATTGTGAACATGACCAAAGCCATATTCTCGGACGCGGACAACAGAGACTGATTGAAAACGTCCCAGCCACACAACTACTGTATCCCAAATATCCGGCAGCCTAATCAATCTTCAAAGCCCGCGACCTCGTGGGAGGGCGCATACCCAAACCGCTCAATCTGGCTCCAGATTTATCGTGCACACGTGCATCGGCCACAATAAAGGTACTCTCCGGCTCCAAAGCAGCACGCCATCTGGGCTTCCTCCCCACAAGTGCACAGCGAGGCTGGGATCGAGACCGCTCCCTGACCACTCGTGTCCCCAGTCCAAAACCTCGTTGGCCAATCCCAGACAGAGCCCAGGGCCTGGGAGGGAATGACGTAGTGCCGCACCGGGTGCTGACCGACAGCTGCATGCCGGCCGGGGCCTGTCAGCGTTTCAAGACGACCTCAGAGCCTCAGAGCCACAGGCAGACATCAGTGACACCTCTCTCTCTCTCTCCTTTACCCTCTTTTTATCTCTCCCCCTCCCTCTCTTTCTATCTCTCTCTTTCTTTCTTTCTCTCTCTCCATGTTGGGTCCGTCTGTGTAGCAGGCCAGGGTTGAATAGAGGGCAGCCGCGGGGTTTACGTCCGGCAGAATGGAGTGACAGAAAATGAGAGAGGGAGGGGGAGAGAGAGAGAGAGTAGCAGAGGCAGGGAGAGCAGAAGAGGCGGGATCTCAGGCACCTCCCTAACACCTCCGTCAGCGCGGGTCGAGAAACAGGCCGGGGTGACACGGCAGATTAGTGCATGTGTCTGTCCTGTGCGTTTGCACCGCGGGCCCCGCCTCGGCCCACCTGCCGGCTTCCGCCCACCCGCAGGGGGGCACGTCACCCCTGCCCCCACCCCGACTCCGAGAGGCCCACCTTCCCCTTGCTCCTGAGAACCAGGAGGCTTTCTGGCCACCCTCACCAGGTGAAAAAGCACACGACAGAAGCAAATGCATTATTGCATGTGTTAACACGCGTGCACATGTGCCGCCCCTAAACACTCTCCAATCCAGACTATTCTCATTTGCTGTTCCCCGTTGATGGAACCAGAGCAGAGGCGTCCCTCTCTGTCTTCAAGAAGCTCTTGAAAACCCAGCTGTTCCGAGAGTACCTCCTTTCCAAACACATGTAACAACCCGACACACCTAACATGCACCTCTACCACCACCTCCACCAACTACATGCTAAAACGTAAACGTCTGTGCTTTCATCTTCTGGTAGAAGTATTTATGGTTGCATTTATTGTTATCTAAGGTCTCCTTAACCATGAAGCTTGAATGTTATTCTTCATTTTGTAAGTCACTTTGGACAAAAGCGTCTGCTAAATGAATACACACTAATGTGCTGTAAATGTATGAGTCTCCTTGCTTTCTGTTGGAGTGAATCTATGCACATGGCAAAACATTTGAGTAAGAGATGAAAGAATGGTGGTGAGTAAGAATGAGAGGAGGAGAGGAGGAGAAGAGGAGAAAGAAAGAGAAGAAGAGGAGAAAGAATGGTGGTGAGTAAGAATGAGAGGAGGAGAGGAGGAGAAGAGGAGAAAGAAAGAGAAGAAGAGGAGAAAGAATGGTGGTGAGTAAGAATGAGAGGAGGAGAGGAGGAGAAGAGGAGAAAGAATGGTAGTGAGTAAGAATGAGAGGAGGAGAGGAGGAGAAGAGGAGAAAGAAAGAGAAGAAGAGGAGAAAGAATGGTGGTGAGTAAGAATGAAAAGGAGGAGAGGAGGAGAAAGACGAACGCAGGAGGAGGCCCATCTGGAGCTGCACAACACTGTTTGCCGCACTGACTCTCATGACATGTGACAGTTGTCCGATTACCAAGGCGACAGTTTCAAACAGCGAATCCTCCAAACAGCCCTCTCCTGCGCCGTGTGGCCAGCAGATCCCCCACCAGCAGGACGCACGCAACAAAGCTCACCAAAATAACAACACGCCTCACTCTCTCCCCACTCCTGCTCCCTCACCAGACAACAGAAAAAAAAGAAGGCTGAGCAGAACGAGTATGATGTTTGTGCACGTGTGCATGAAAGAGTGTGAGAGAAAGAGAGAATGTAGTATGTGTGTGTGTGTATGCATGCATGTGCATGTGTGTGTGTGTATGTGTGTGTGGGAGTATGGTTGAACAAGACAGATAAAGAAACTAAAAAAATGATTCTTCTAATTCCTTCATGGGATTTAAACATCATACATAGTCCAGCCTTACATCAAATCATCATCCAAAAATGTATAAGCAAATAAGATGGTTGAAAGAGCCGCAGAGAAAGACAGAAAAAGAGAAAGAAAATAAGACGGACAGAAAAAGAAGAGACGGGCCTGATTGCTCAATGTTTGTCTATGGTCTGTGCTAAGTAATGGCTAACTGCCCGCTGCAGAGTGATAACCACGTTAGAACACTTCCTGCCCAGTGGCGACAGATGATGACATCAGCGCTAAGTGATGTATTTGTATTGTTTGAACGCCTCACAGTTCTCACTGGCTCTGGAGGCATAGAGGAGGCAGCACAGAAATGGCAGGGCAATTAAGTTCTGGAAAACAACCCCTAAATATGTCTCTCTCTCTCTCTCTGTGTGTGTGTGTGTGTGTGTATGTATGGTGTGCGTGTGTGTGTGTGTAGGTGTTTGTGTGAGTGCTTGTATTTCATTTATGTCTTTCTGTGTGTGTGTGTGTGTGTGTGTGTGTGTGTGTGTGTGTGCTGTGTGCATACAAAAATGGTAATTGCTGGTAAGGGCATTGAGTGTTTGCACTCGAGGCTGTTAATCTTGGAGATTCAGTGCGTGTCTGGCCCTTCCGACACCCTCTTTCACTCCTACCTCCTCCACCATTGGGGCGGCTTCCGGCCGTAAAGAGGCTTGGGCTTCGGGCTGCGCTCCACCACACGCCTGAGCGACTCTTATGAAAGTCAAATTGACATGGCGCTGAATGGTGGAGATGATTGAATGTGGGATACAATCTGAGCAAACACTCAGACCTCTAGTGAGTTAATGTACGCCCCCCCCACCCCTCGCTCTCTGTGGACAGTACTGGACGTGTAACTCAAGCCACGATGCTGATCTGAAATCAGTCTGGGGCTTTTTGATGAGCCTAACGAGTGAGTCTGGAGGCCGGAGCAAAGCCCAACTGGGGTCAGTATTTCTGTGCTGAGAGGCTTTATGACCACGGGCCCAGATGTCTGTTAGTCTCGTCTGGCTGCCTGGCTCTGCTCTCTCTCTCGTCCCCTTTTCCGATTCTGCCATCTCTAATTTAGCAGTCGGGCCGGCCGCCCTGGCCCCGCCTACTGCACCCAGCCAAGCCAGCTCTTATTATAGGCCTCAGGAGACTTCACGCAGTCTACGCAAATGTTTTCATAATTTATCCCCCTCTCACAACACACACACACACACACACACACACACACCAGTCATCCGCACACATGAACTCACACATCCACATGCACAAGCATAACTTTTAAGTATACATCATTACACAAACAGAAATACTCACAAACTCACACAAACACCTGTGTGACTACCCACTCTCTCACACATACTCAGACACACACACACACACATGCACACACACACATAAACATGTGTGCCAACACTGATGGTAACACATTAAGTGTGCCCTCTGTTTTAAGAGCTTGTTGTTTATTTAGTTTAATTAGATCCAGCCTCTTTAAAAATAAATGAAATTTCAGCGTGGAATTCCAATGCCACTCCAAGCCTGCGGCTGGAGTCTTTCCCAAATAAACTGAAAATAAAAATTGCCACATCAAATCCATATTTCACACTAAATTGGCGTCATTTTTCAGCTCTTGTCATAAAAACCTGTACGCGTACAGTTGTGGCTGAACTTTAACAAGCTTTGATTTGGCTCTCCCTGACCCTCCTGAAATCTGTTAGGCATTACAGCACTGCCTCATTGCCACTTCATGTTGGTCTGACCAGAGCTACTGAGGTGATAGCTGTCATATAACTGCAGCCCATAGGTTACAATAAATATGTTGATATTGATTATATAAACGAACACATATGTTATTGTAGATGTCTGGCAATGTTTATCTATTCATATCCATCCATTTGAGATGAGAGGTCACAGAGAGTGTTGAAGGAAAGCAGGGGTACTGCAGAGATCTACTTAGGAACACTGTGTGTGTGTGTGTGTGTGTGTGTGTGTGTGTGTGGGTATGGGGATCTGGTTTCTCTCCATCTCCATTTCTCCAATCCTTCTCCATTTGGTTCTGAAGCCCCCACAACCACCACCACCCCCCTGGCCCAACCTGGTGTCCTCTGCAGGTCTGTCAGCACTCAGTGCCAGCCTGTAGCTGATGGGCCGGCCGGCCAGCAGCTGGGTGGTGCGCTGGGTCTCTGGTCCCCCTCACTCAGCAGCCCAGCGGCCCGAGAGAGAGCCCAGGGGGTTCGGCTCTAAATGGGGGATGTTGTGTTTATTTTAACAATGCGCTGGCGGGTCACTGGGTTGCTGCCTTTGCTCTGGCCCGCATCTGGGCTGTCTCATAATGGAGAGTTTACGCTACGCCACCTCAGAGGAGAGATGTGTGACTGTGGATGTGTGGATGTGTATGATGGTGTATCAGTACGTGCGTGTGTAAACATTAAATACATATAGAATGCATGCACACACACACACACATACACACACACACACACACACACACACACACACACAGAGCACACACACAAACAATGATATACACTTAGCCTTATCCAAAATCACACGCCGGCTAGCTACTCTGCGAAAGATCTGCCATGGCTGCCGAGCTGTTGCTGACCTGCGAGCTGCCTTGCCAACTGCAGACTAACGTTAACGGTGAAGAGCTGCAATCTCACGGAGCAACAAACGATCGCTGTTAAGTCCACCCATAGACTATACAGTCTATGAGTCCACCGAATTGCAGATCTACACGATCGCCCAGTACTTTGGACTGTGCTTCCAGTCATCTCCAGTCTGCAGTCTACAAGGCCCAGCTTCTAACGTTAACGTGATCTCCAGACTGCCAGTGAATTCACCGGGTTGGTCAGTTGCTAAAGAACTTTGTTGGCATTGCATCGGTTGTGAAGACAGCTCTGTGGGCAGTTTTCAAGGATCATCATTGCCCTTGGACATTTTCAGCTGGTTTGATAATTGGACTAATTTTAACATCACTTTTCCCCCTTTTTAAATATATTTTCTTTTTTTTATTTGTTTATTTGTTTTGTTGTCTGTCTTGTATGTCTTGGTGTCACGGGTACGCTGGCGACTACGCCGCTCCATCCGGCATCTTTTGTTTTGTTGTTATGTGTCTTGTTTGTGGAGCGCTTTGGGTTGCACTATGTGCATGTTAAATGCGCTTTAAAAATAAATCTGACTTGACTTGACTTGACTCTACAAACACCTAAGTACAAACACAGGAACTTGCATTGAGGCTCCTTTGTGTATACTGTTGCCATGGCAACAATTACTATCACCATGGCAGCAGAGTGATACAACATTCCCTGGGCTCTGGGCTCTTACCTGCCTCTTGCCGCAGCAGCCCACCTGCACAGAGACCCACAGCGCCGAGCCAGTGGGAGTCCAGCCATCCCTGAGGCAATGCCTGTGTACGAGACTCCCTGTCTAGACAAAACTCTCCTCTGCTCTTCTCTCGTGTTTTCTCTTCCTCAGCTTTTTTTTCCAAAGACCTTCATCCATGTCGTCTAATGTCATTGTTTGATCTGTTGTTTGTATGAAGTTTATTACATTTGGCTGGCACTTTCTTCATACATTTTTCAAAGCTCTTTAGATATATTTTTGAATAAAACTCTGAAAATTGGCAAAGGGTTACATCAATATTGACTCTACAAAATTCTTCTCTTTTGTGCCTGGGGGGAAAAAAACTCTCCTGTTTCCCCTCAAACTTCTCACTCTCCCAGAAAGACTGTGTTGGTAAACCTGAGTTAGGTGCCTGCCAAACTGCGACTTCTTCCCACTCCTCACACAAGTGGGTTACAATGTATGTCCCAGTACACTGTACAAAACTTCACAGGGGCACGGGGGCCAGAGGATGACTTTTTTAGCAACACTTCTAAGTTCACTTCCTCCACATAAATGAGAGAAGGCAGGTTCAAATGCCTCTCTGGCACACAGGACCTGCAGAATGTTATTTTCTCCTTTAGAAAAGCGAGGGAGTTGACTCCAGGGAGCCCATTTTAGCACGTGAAGTACTGATCGTGCAATTCCAGAGCATGAAAAACAAAAACCCAAAAGGAGAGGGGAAAGATATCGCTTTGAAAGTGTCAAGGCCAGGGGAAACAATCAGACTCAACAAAGGGAAACAAATGCCGTCAAACACTTCCTCTCCGCTCAACTGCCCTTGTAGTTACATGCAAACAGAGCCGCTTCTCTCCAATGCTGATAACTAAATGACACAAGGCTCCTTTTATCTCTGCACACATTTATGTCTCCTGAATTTGCTTTCATCGCTTGGAGTTTACTCCGTGACGTTGGACTTAAGGACCTTTGGCACTCTGCCTTGGCTGCTGGTAGGAGAATGAAGCATGCAAACTGGAATACCACAATGACTGGTAAAACCTCACTACTGGCCCAGAGCAGAGCAGTGCAACGGCAATTACGCAAAGCATATGAGGGAAAGATGATGGAAGTGGAACAGATTGCTTTGGAATGGCTCTCGAATCTCATTACAAGGGGATCAGAGGAGCACACTGCAGGAAGAGTGCAGAGAGCATGGAGGGAGAATGGGAGAAGAGTGCGGTTGTTCTGGGCTGGATTGTAGAGGGGGGATTGTTGAGGACACTGGATTCTAATGAGATGGGGGGGCAAAATGCTGGGGATGTGGGCGAGCAGGGGGTCGATGTAAGCGTAGTAGGGTGAGAACAGGAGGGACAGGGAGCGGGGAGACCTCCGAGAGCAGGGCAGGGTGGGGGTGGGGGGCACAGAGTGGAGGGCTGATGTGAACAGGGCAGGAGAGAGGGTGAGAGGAAAAAGAGTAGAGAGAGGGGGGGTGCTGAGATCTGTGGACTTTGAGGAGATAAAGTTTCCCCACACAGCTGCTTTGGCCCGCAGATGTAGAGAAACATCTGTATTAACCTCTGGCTGTGTCCCAGGGGCGGCCTGCTGAGGGCTGGAATGTAAGGAAGGCCCTTCGACAGGGCTAGGAACGAGAGGAAAAAGACAGAGGGAGAGACAGACAGAGGAGGGGGGGCAAACAGAGAGAAATTAAATAAAACAGGAGGAGAGCTCTTCAGAAACAAGAAGCAATTTGCTTGAGGGCATGTAAGAGGAAAGTGGAATGGATTATGGACAATTAATGTGTTACAAACCAGTGATGCAAACATGATGATGATGCCTGCGTCAACAGACGTCAACGTGACATGACATAGTGCTTTACTTATCTCCAAACTTCCCACTATCACTGTCAACTGTTCCATGACCAGCCTGATACTTACTCACTAAAACAAAAAAAAAGTTAACACATTTACAACTGGCATCATCACCACTCTTCAAATCACCACCATGACCAACACTAGCTGTGCAATCGGCCCAAATCACAGCCACCCATGATGCCCCTTTCCTGTAGGCGCATGAGTAAGGACACCGTGGCACAGCTCTCGACCGCAGCCGAAGATTAACATCTCCGAGCGCCATGACTGAGCCATGATGTAAACACTCTGGAGCGCCAATGTGTGTGTGACACAATGCTGCCTCGATGCCAACCCCCCCCCCCCCTCATAAAAATCCAAACAAATTTTGCAATTACAATGTTTTCCTTCCTCTCAACCACTCCCCATACACACACACACACACACACACACACACACACCACCACCACCTCCACTCGCCTTAACCTGCCACTTAACACACAGGACCACAAAACACACAAAGCTACAAACAGTCTCACTACAGTGGCTGCCACTGGTGGTATCTCCGCAAGTTTCTCTGTGGAGATGTTTTGGGGATCAGGGGAAAGAGGAAAGGGGGCAGACAATGCCTCGCAGCGCCACAATAGCTGCACAACATCCACCGCAATTAGCAACGTGACTCACTCAGTGTGTACTCAGCCCTGTGGTGCAGTGGTTCAGGTGCATGAGGAGTGGAGGAAAACCTCTTTCTCCCTTTCCTTTTTCTTCATGTCTTGTTTCATTTCTTGCTCCCTCCGTAAATAATACAATGTACAGTGGGAAAGAGCCACAGGAGAGGCAAAGGAGCAATGGTTGGCAGAGTAAACAGGAGGGGGGCTGACTGCTTCAATTGTTTCATTTTGTTTTCCAATTATGTTTATTACAGTCTCTCCCACATCTGGCTGAAATCATTAGGGAACACAACTGCAACCAACATGAAGAAACGTCTTTTTTTTAAATCGTTTAAATTAAAAAAAGTTAAAACATTTTTGTTCATAATGCATGTGCACAGCTGTGCCAAAAGCAGCGCTTTATTTTACAATGGCTTCCCCCTGAGACTGCAGTGGAAGGCAGCTGATTCAAATCAGCAGTATTACCGACCCCGGGACCCATTAGGTTTTCTTTAATAACTCAAATGCCTTGAAGCAAGAGCTGTTGTTCCATCTCCCCCTCTTGCTACCTCCCTCTCTCTCTCTCTCTCTCTGTCTCTCTCACTCACTCACTCTCTCTCATTCCCTTGCTCTCTATCTCTTTCCCTTCATCCTATCCGTCTCTGTTGCCTATATATACACAATGGACACAGGCAACCCCATTAAACATTGCATGAGACCAGGGCACAGGATGAAACTGTGACTAACACTCTTGATAACACAGAGGAGGAAGGGAGACAACAGACAGCAAACAGCCTCATAAATGTCTGCATTGCGATGTGCTGACTGATGCCATGAAAGGTGAGGGCACGACAGGAGAGGCAGGGCATGCCAACCGACAAGCGCCATCCATTCACTCCCAGATCCTCCCACTGCGTGACCTGCTGGCAGTGGGCTGGGAAGTGTGTGTGTGTGTGTGTGTGTGTGTGTGGAGGGGGGAGAGGGGGTATGGGAAATACAAGTGACCTCACCGCTACTGAGTCAGTGGCTTGGACCGGGTAAGCTAAGACCGTGAGCCAAATCAGCCAGCTCTGAAACGGTGAGCGCTGTGGCTACTGTAGGATGTAGTAGTAGCATTGCTGGATAGCAGGTATGTATGCTAAATCCTGGGGGGTCATGCTACACTACACAACAGTAGCTAACATGGAGGCCTAGCTAATTGAGCAGCTATGATTCTCTTGTTCTGACCCACTTTCCCTCTTCACTAGTGACTGCCTTCTGTCTCTCTCTCTCTCTCTCTCTCTCTTTCCCCTCTGGATTTCAATTTCCCTCCTTGTTACTCTGTCTTCCCTGTACTTCATCTTTCCTGACGGCCTTATCAATTTGACCTTATTTAACAGAAGCATACTATGTCACACATCACACAAGCAGGGCCTGGCGGCCACATTGCAGATAAAAGCTAGTGACTTAATGTCCTTAAATGTTACTCTGGGCAGAGTAAAGAACTTTGCTATGCCCACCACCCTCATCCCATAATTCCTGTACCACCCCCTTTCCGACCTCTCCCCTTCCCAGACCCGTCCCGACACGCTCGGCTGAAGAGCGGGTGTGAGTGAGTGTGAGTTAGTGTGTGCGTGCTTGGGGGAGCAAATATCACAAAAGCTAAACAATAACTAATACTGCAGTGAACTCTAATGACCTAAGGTGTCATAAAACATAACAGACACGCCTAATTCATGTGTATGGGTAGCTGAATTATTTGTTTGACAAAAAACAGCAGCTTTTTTGTTAGCTAGAAATAGAAAAAACTTCAATGTAAAACCGGCTCGCTCGTTGAGAACACATCCCATCAGCTGCTGTCAACCACAAATCAATATTTTTCAGAGTGCCAGCTAAACCAGATATGGAGAGAGAGAGAGAGAGAGAGAGAGATTTGCTACTCAGCATGTTCTTTGTCTTTGTAGGTCTGCTGTAGATCTTTCCAAAAAGTGTAGAAGTTGTCCAAGAGAGGCTGTTCTTGCACCCTGGAGCGCTGGGTGCACGCCCTCAGTGGCAGCGCGTGTTAGCGTGCTGCATGTGCCGTTTACATTCTAAATGTATGCCGTAAGCCATTTGCACAGCTGGGCTTTTTACTGAGGTGACTCAGAGACAGAGCGTCCCTTGCCCAAGGGTCCCAAAAACAGAGACCCACCCCTCAGCACACAAAAAAAACACCACCAAAACCCGCTCCGAGAGGAACTCTTAACACCACACTAAGCACAGTCTCAACCCTCGTCTGCACAGTAAAACTGACACGGAGACACACAAGGCTCATTGCTCAATACACAAAGTGCACAGTTGCTGTGTGACACTAAAAAAAGACCAATAAAATGACAATTCACAGGCCTGCAAATTCACAGCCCGGCAAAAGCCCAGATAACATTAATCATAAACTGGGCTGCGTAAACTGTCTTTGTTTTTTTCTTTTGTCAGGTCAGGGGAGATCTTTTGATAATACCCAACCATCTCGTGGTAAAACCTGGATTCTGGGAGCTCAAAACTCAGACTCCATCTTCACCTCTTCGTCTTTTTCGCTTGCGAAACACTTGTCGAAAATTCCTGTCTTGCAAAACAAAGCCTCTTTAAGGCCCGTCTCTCTCTCACCCTCTTTCTGCAGCTTTTTAACAGGAGTATCTGTGAAATCAGATACTGAGCTGTTGTCATAATATTTAAAAGAGGGAATGCCACCCAGATTCATTCAGAAAAAAAGAGGCAGCTGTGGAGCATAACAGACACACACACACACACACACACACACACACACACTTTCCACATACCATTCATGAAGCTGCTGAGAGAGAGAAAAAAATCCACTCTATAATTGTGTGATTAAAATAAATGACAAACGTCCCAGCCTGTAATTTCAGAACAGAGATCTCAAATTAGACCCCAAAAAACCAATGAATAAGATAATCGGAGGAATAAACATTGCCGTCTGGGATTAGGAGTTTTTGCTGTCTTGACCATAGCGTTTTATAAATCAGCGCGTCTTCTGCCAGATTCAATGAGACCTCAGATCAGATCGCATCACGAGTTTCAAACAGGAGCGCCACAAAGCTTCCATTCTCTTTGGGGGAACACGCTACAGCTGGCTGTGACATCACAAAGACAAACGTCCATTTAAGTCTGGCGTGTGACATGGATAATTTGATATGTTGAGAATATGAGGGAGCATGGGGCCTGTTGGAGTGGACCTTTACTGAGAGAACCATGGTGTTAGCAGTAAGCTTGGCTTAGGCTTATCAAACATAGAAAAGTGACCAAATTACATAAATATTATTATGGAGTTAAGAAGCTAAAAGGGGCCTTGAAAGCACTTGATGGTCTCCCTAAGTCTCTGTTCTGAGTGTTCTTCAGTCTGTTTTAAATTTTTGTCTCTAACTGATATGAAACATCTTTGTTATGATTGACTGTCAGGCTTATGGGTCACAGATTTGAGAGGAACGAAAACATTGGTATCATATGCCTTATTTCACCGACCTCAGAATCTTTCTCTCTTTCTCTGCACAAAGTGCACTGGCCTGGGAGAGAAGAGAGGCCCTTGACTTTGTGAGCCGTTGTGGTCAAATCCATCTGTGTCAGTGAATGTTCAAAATAGGCACAATGCAGCAGTTGCCTCAGTAATTACACATTTCAGAATAGGAAACGCTGTCACCTCCCTTTCAGTTGCCAAAACACACCAACAATCATCTTTCCAGGATTAATCAGCTGCAGCTCTGAAGTCATCTTTTGGTCTGCCCTATCATTCAGATGTCTTGACTTTTTTGGCTTAACTTCCCACATCAATGTTACCTCTTACAGGTCAAATAAACCTTATTCTCTTGTCAGTTGTGCTACAGACAACCTTTATACCACATATTTGTCAAGCTGAGATATCACACACTGCAGAGCAATGTTTTCATTTAAAGTTGTTAAAGCATATGATATGACAGGTGATGATGGTGTTTATTTAGTCTAAGACATCCAAAAATAGCAGTGGATAAGATAAGACAGATGGTTAAGAAACGCTCACTTGCCAACTACAAGTGATTTAAAACAACTGTGGACTTCAGACTCACTAAGATAGGGTAATTTTATCCGCCCTTTAACGGAGGTTTCTTGCGTAGATAAGAAAGAGTTCGGGGAGACTGCAAGTGTCATTCTTACAAAGACCGAACACCTGAAAACTGGCGACTGACACAGCTGTCTAAGAGACAAGAGACGGCACGGAATGTGACTCTGCTGGAATGGACTAAATTGCTATACTGGGCAAATATAAGTGTTTACCAAAGCAGGAGACTGAGAATCACGCCAAGGTTACTGCGTTAGGGTACTCAGATAAGTGGCCTAATAAAATCACTCATTAAATAGGCCAACGGAAAAAGTATTTCGGAGATGAAATATGCGAGCTATTTGGCACAAGACCACACAGAAATGAGAAAGAATCTCAAGCTCCTAGTAACCTGTGATGTTTCAATAACCTTTTCTAATTCGGGAAAAGTGTCAACCATGTCTGGCTTAGTAAAACAATTATCTTTGCCACTAAAATCAACAAAAACAGAGCACAAAATTGCTTTGCCTGTGATCACAGATGTATGGTAACACAATAGACTGTTAGCGATTGTTATTGTGCTTTTTTTTTTTTTTACTATGCGTAAAAGTCACTTCTCTTTCCATTTTAAGAGGCATTATGCAACGATTTCCCACTACTTGAAGCAGGTTTATATGTAACTACTGGTATAATATTCGAATTAATTCGCATGATATATGGCCATGTGAAGGACAGATAAACACACCTGTCGTTCCAAATAACCGCCAATACACTATTCATTTCTGTGGTCCGGGCCAGACCACCACGCCATATAATGTAAAATCGCTTTCCCAATACTAGCCTACATTGCCAAAATACATGCGTTAGCGTTATAGTAAGACTATTATCATTGCCAATTTTAATGTTGTTGTTTGTAAGGTTTTTGCATGGATTTTCAGTGGGATATTTACATTGCTACAATTCTATCCAAACTCCTCACTGCTGCTTCAAGACACAATACTTACGCACGCCATAAATACACTTTTTTGTATTTTTGTCAGTTCAGTCAAAAGTAACGGCGTTAGTTATTTAAAACAGCATCGCTAGACATGCAGGTGACCTACCTAAATTAACAAAGCTCATAACCATATCGGCGTCGTTAAGAAAGTTGTTGTCTTGCAGAGTCGCAATTGGCGGCCCTTGCGTCGTGAAGACAGGCTTGAATGGATACGGGTGTCCATCCTCATCTCCCTCCGTGGACATGGCATTGTAAAGGTCCAGCATGAACATCGGTGCGGCGTTGTGCTTCCCATGGAGGTGCGGCCGTGGTCGATGCGGCAACCCAAGTATAGACAGAATCTCCCGCTGCATCTCTCGTCGCTCCTGACTCTTCAGTCGCCGGTGGATGAAACTCGAATGGACTTCATTGTCCAGGGTAAAGTTCGTGAATACTGTATCAGCCAATACACAGTATGCCCATACAAGTAAAAGTGCTGGAGTACTTTTATCCAGCAATACAGCCATGTTTTATCTAATCTCACAGTCTACTTAGCTGCAATGATAATGAGTTTAAAATATTTACCTTTGTATGTGCTTAACTACCCGAATCAACTCCTCATCCTCATTTTCATTTCATACTGAGGGACGAGTTCCCTCGCTGAAAAAAAGCCACAATACTCTCCACTCCACCACGTTATTGGTTAATCCCTGAACATCAAACACCGCGGTCACCTAAAGACTGTTCGGGTTGTATATTGGATGATAGCATCCACTCTCGCCCTCAAGAGTATCTTCGCGTAGGCTAGTCGGTGCTGTCTCTCCTCTAGCTCACGCGTACCTCTGGAGTTTAGATGAGTTGCAGGGAGTATGATGCCTGTTCGGGGTTCACAGAAACTCCGAGGAGGCGCTATCTGCTGGGAGGGGCAGATGAGAAAAGCGATTAGCGTTCGTCTAAAGCGCGCTACCGAAGAACTGCGTGAACGAGCATGATAAGGGTGAAGTCAAAGGCGACACTTAAGGTTATCTTCATAGACGTTTATGTTTCACTCATGTCAAAAATCTACCGCATATCTTACAGTCAGCTGGTTTCTCACCCACACCTGTGCATTTTATTGATGTGTGAATAGGTGAATACCTTTTCTTCTCTTGCCTCTATACTGTTTAACCCATAAACAATCTGGATAGCGCGCATATCTTCGTGAGTGATAAAGGCTACAACTTAATAAAATAAAGACAATAATAATTTCGGTGAAGCACTAGGCTACTATATTTTCACAGAACACCATTCAAAACTGTTAAAAATTACCAGAGCAACTTTAACAGATTATTTTTCCTGGTAGGACAAGCATTTAGCCACAGCAACCTTCCCTCACATGCAGACAAACAAATAAACAACAATATGAAGAAATTACTCCACATGCACTAAACATATGCTATGAGCATCAAGGTCACAGCTGAACCCACAATGGTGTGGGCAATGATGACAGCAGTGGAGGCACAAGTCTCCTGGCAGGGGGGTATGGGGTGCAAATGTTTGGCAGCTGCCTGGTCCGCCCTCCTCAGTGACCCTTTGGCCTCAGCACCTCTTAAACACTCCATTTTAATGTAATACTTTTGACCTTCTCCAGTGCTCCTCAATCACCCCAACTGGGCACACTGGTTCTGGGGGCCAGTCCTGACAGTTAATGGCCATATTTGGTTCAAACAGCTCTTCTTTTTTTCTCTTCTTCCTCTTCCTTGCAATGGGATTCTTTTTATGACCTTGCCGCAGACATTTTTTGGGAGATACGACTAAATGGGTATTTTTATGAGACCCATATTAAACACAGGCTCTAGTACAGGAACCGGACAGCCCCATATCACTGCAGCAGTCAGACCGCCCGAGTTGGAGAGGAAGATGGGGAGTGATGAATGGCTTGGGAATTATTTGTGTGTGTGTTTGGGGGGGGGGGGGGTCCCCGATCTTCACTTCCCACTTGTGGTTGGTCTCCATTTCCAAATGGTTTATCTTGAGGCGAGCTCTGCCGTTACTCACTGACGTATATCCGTTTGTTACTCCATCACTTTCAGTGGTAGCCTGTACCATGTAAACACTGCTTTCCGGGTCCTCAGATAGAATCAGTGCAGGGCCGCAGGTGTTTACATGGAGGCGGTTTCTGATTGAGGACATAAAAGGGAAGGACATGGTTTCAGTTAAAGCTGTCCTCTCTGCTGGATGTGGAACCTCAAGCCCCCAACCCACCCCCACACCCCTGACTACCCCCGACCCTCCTCCTCTCCTCCCCCTCTGTTCTCCCATGTGCTCTAGTGAGTGCCCAGTGTAGAGCTGTCATTCTGGGAAGGACAATAGGAACAGACCCCCCTTTGTTTGAGTTCTGGGGGCCCTGGTGACCGGCACAGTAAACAGTGGGCACAGGCGAAATCTGGGCCTGGACGGCCCACACTGAGAGCCTTTGACCAAGGGAAGTAAAGCAGAACAGGAGCCCAGTGGACAAACACCGGCTCACACCCCCTCTCACTTTCCCACCTCTCTTTTTGGTACACACACACACAGTACATAAACCAGAACACCTGCCGTCCACAGACTTACAGTCAATGCACAGATGTCTTTACACACACAGACACACACACACATACATACATACATACATACACACACACACACACACACACACACACACACACACACACGTAAATGCGTGCACGGGCGCACACACACACGCACACACATACACACACACACACACACACACACACACACACACACAGAAGAATCAATGAACGTTGACAAACTACTTGCTTTTTCGAAGAGTCCATTACACCTAAAATGGTTCAAGAGCTGGCAAACAGACAAACCTACATTTCATAATCCTCCATGAAGAGGCCTGTGCTTGTCTAAGCATCACTCCGGCGCGAGACTTCACACTGGCACTCGCTCATCAGGCACACTCGCTCATCCCATACCAGCAGAGACACCTCCGTCAGAGGGGCCCCGTCCTGACCGTCCTGACCGCGAGGGCAGCCAGCAGACAGCGGAAATGAGTGGTGTGACCCTATTGCCATTAACACTGAGGTTGGACTGAGCAGTTTTCGTGCCCTCAGGAGCAATGTGTTTGTCCCTATGTGTTAATCTGTCCACACAAATTCAAACCACACAAATTTGATTATCATGACAAGGTACATGCTCAGAGGTCCTCTTGACTATGTGGTTGCTTAATGGCAGCCATCCACTGCAGCTGTCCGTCCAGCGTGGCTTTCTGAAAAGAATTACTCTAATCCGTCCCTCCAGGACCTTGCAAGGGTTTGCTGTAATTGTTGTGGAGGAGAATTTGCAGTTAGAATTTTGCAGTTAGAATTGTGAATGGTGAATTCAGTTCAGTTTTTTTTTAATTATTATTATTTCCTGCAAATGGAAAAAATGTTCCTTCGATTTGGGGTTTGTTGGGATTATTGTGGCTATATGTAACTGGATTTTCGGAGGGAATTCTTAGAAAATGTGGTTAAAATTGTGATGATTTTTAATGAAAAATAAAGCAAATTGTCAATGACTTTGTGTATTAATATTGCCATAATAATACGGCATAATAACAATTCCTGGAAATCTTGAATGTGAGTTCCAGGCACTCTTCTCAACCCCACCCCAGCACAGCACTCTGATCTCGCCTGTGTATGTGTCTGAACACACATACACACACACACACACACACACACACACACACACAAGACTCCTGCAGGTTTGAGCATGACTCAGGATTTAAAAAGGTGCAGTTCTGGCAGAAGACAACTCGCGTGCCTCACCTCCCTCTCTCACAAGCTGTGAACCAACCTCTCCCCTTCTCTTTTCCGGTCTCCCATTGCATCCCCTTTCCACTCTGTCCACACTTGCTTTCTTCCCAACTCTTCCCTCTTTTTAGTTTTATAGCTCTGTGTTTTCGAATCTCGTTGGATTACGATGGCCACATGAAGGTCAGATTAATATTTATTTCATGAGATTGCCTCATGAGTCTCTGCAGGCAGCTCTCTTTGAAGGCCACAGGGCGCAGAACAGTGGGATAGCACCGTGGAGGATACAGTTAAACTCCTCAAGGTAAACTGACCCCCCAAATGAAGCAGTGTGGGGTCAAGGGGTCAGAAGAAAGAGTGGAGATGGGGGGAGGGGATGGGGGTGGGGTCACAATAACCAACACCCCCCCCCCTGTTCGGTTCAACCCGTCCGTACCATCCAGTCTGCATACTCGAGATGGGCCTCACTGTGCACTCCCCACGACATGGCGGCTTGTTCAAACAGGGCTGGCCAGGTGGGGCTGAGCAAAAGCAAATGTTGCCCTGCTCGTGTCTGACACTTTCGCAGCCTGCCGCGGGAACATATGAAACACAGCTGTGAGCCTGGGCAACGGGGAGGATAGAAATATGGCTTAGAACCTGTGTCTTTTATCATTTTGTGTGTGTGTGCAATGTGTTCTCAGACTCTTTTTCCTTCTGTTTTCTTTTTCAGTTTATCCATGTGACAAACATAGCATGTGTGGGACTTAAATAATAAGACTGTATTTGTAACCTGCATGTTGTCTGTCTTAGCTATTTACAAATACATGCTTGTTTCAGGAAGGAAATATCTGGCTGAGGCATGGTGTCCATTAGCACGATAATTCTCCTTTCAAAGGCATGCTCTCTGACAACAGCCTGGTCTGCAGGTTTTCTCAATGGGCAGGCAGCCCGCTTAACGGGGCTCCTTAATGGGACTCTGGAGGTTAATTGGTCCAGCACCCATTGAGGGAGGGGGGGGGGGTGTCACAGTTTAGCTCTGTCTCTTAATACCACTCCCCTCCGAGCCCTTGATCTCATCACTCGATGAGGCTGTACGGATCTGTCAATCACAGCCCTCTGCAATCAGTCACTGCCTCCTTAGGGATGCTTCTTTGGGCCCCATTAGCGTCCGAGTGAGAGCTGCGTTTGGCAGAGGGCAGATGGAAAACAGCAAGGAGGGGCTGGGCGCAGGGGCCACAGAGCGGAGGGAGGGAGCCAGGGCAAAGTGGCTCTGTTTTCTATTTGTGGGGATTAAGTTGACAGATCTGTATTTGGTTTCTTAGGGGCCCCTTGGCTGAGGCTAATCCCCCTCACCTGCAGCGGTCGCCCACTAGCCCCCACCCCAAACCTTTCCCTTCCTTCCAGTGACCCCACAACCCTTCTCTCTCACCCAGCACAAACACTCATCTCGAGACAAGCGCATGACTGGCTGCACTCTGTCTCCACAGGTTAAAGCCTTACACTCCACACGGGTCGCTCGCTGTCCAAGAGCACAGGAGGAGTCCTTGGCTCACTCATAAGCAAACTCAAAGAGAGAGAGAGAGAGAGAGAGAGAGAGAGGAAGTTATGGCAGGAGAAGGAGAAGACGAACACTCTCACCCAGTGCAACCTTTCACGGACCACAGGGTAGGGTTGGGGTCTCTTAAAGATAGCAATTATCTAGTGATTAAGCTCAAGTGCCACGGAAGCAGCTTGTCACTGTCACTCAGTCAGCAGCCACAGAGAAAACTGCACTGCAAGTCTGAATGAGAGGCACCTTCAGGTCAAGCTGGACACAAAGCCCTGCCCTTTACAGACCACAGTGCTGTTCAGACACACACTCACACCCAGTAAC
The DNA here is from genome assembly GCF_017589495.1 of Alosa alosa. Taxonomy (NCBI): domain Eukaryota; kingdom Metazoa; phylum Chordata; class Actinopteri; order Clupeiformes; family Clupeidae; genus Alosa; species Alosa alosa. The sequence continues at coordinate 9,527,217 of NC_063192.1, forward strand.
ACAAAAACTACACATGCAAGCACAGTCTGTCTGTTGGTTTTACAGTCCCAAAAGATCTATCTAAAATACCTCATATTTACCGACCGCAGATGCCCTCTGTTGCGCAACACCAATGCAATGTTAAACAAAGTAATGCAGCGACATCTCAAGGATCTTCAAAGCTTCTAATTGTCAGATCAATGAGAGAACGGCCTGAGGGAGTCTTTAGCTCACACATCTTGCCTTTTCGCTCCCTCTTTTCTCTTTCTGTCTCAGCGCTTTGGGCTGTCTGTGTCTGCGAGAGTGAGAGCGCGAGGCTGGTGTTTTTTTGGCGGGATGAAAGCCTTTGCTTGCGCTGCCCCGTGGTGTTGTCAGGCAGGCTGGAATTCAAGGGGCTCAGGGGTGGTTTAGCTGCAGGGGTCACAGAGGAGATGGAAAATGTTTGAAGGGTCTCGGGTCGAGAGCACACTGCAGCTGGCTCGGTGAGGTGTATTGGCCACACCCCTAATTAGAGCCAGTTATGACATATTTCAGAAAATTACAACCATTTCCTCATGTGTGGGACAACATCCATGTCAGTTTTTCGTTTACGCTAAGAAAGTATGTTTGTTCATAGGAAAAGAATGGCAGCAGATGTTGGAACAAGTGGAATGTGGCAGAGTGTGCGTGCGTCTATTCGTGTGAGAGAGCCTGTGTGTGAGAGACCTTTACCCAGGAGGGAAGGCCAGATGAAACAGAGCCCCCCAAAATAGATTGCACAACTGATAACCGCAGAGTTTATACAGACTAAGGATATTATGCTCTCAAGAATGTGTGTGTTCTCTTTTAGAGCATTTAAAAGATATTGAGGTTGCCTTTTGGATAATTAATATCTAAGTTGTCGTATAAATAATGTCTGGGAATCCAGACACTTGTCTCATGAAATGATAATAGTGCTCAAGGAGCGTTTGAATTCTTTGCCTGTATGATTAGAATAATAACCCAAACAGAACGCTGGAGGGCGCGCGCCGGAATAGAGAACCAGAGGACATTCAAGCAATAATTATGTTTTCAGCCATATCAGTAGTTGACACACGGTAGTTCGGATAAAATATAACTTTATAAAGGGTTTCAGTACATCCCCTGCTGTTAAGTGACACGATTTCTGATGGTAGATGGTAGTTTTGCAGTTTATCTGACTGACTTACACCTTCAGGAGACCAAAGAACTTCCTAGCCTAAACCATCAACGTTAGCTAGCTAATGTCCATGCTTGATGCCGACTAGCTAAACACCTGACTAGCTTTGAATGTTGTAGCGAGAGAGAAGTTTGCAGCCAGTAAATTCAATTATCCAGTGATATTGCTTTACCTACCTGTATGTCGAATTTGAATATGTCTGAGCAGTTCCTTGAGGTAGATAGGTTACGCTCTGAACTGTTACAAAACATTGAAGAAGTTGACAGTGCATCCACAACTGTCAATGAAGAATCCTTTTCCAGGTAGGCCAATGTTAGCTAACGTTACTAGTTTGATGATTTGAACCATGTCAGGATTGCGGGAGCTGTCATTCTCTGCATGTTGTCGAACCTCAGCTTTGTACGCTGTCTGCTACGAAGTAACAATGTATTTGTATCTCATTTCCAAGCCAGGATATTTTGACGCGAATCGAGGGTGTAATCCTTGACATTATAAAAAGTTTATCCAAAGGGGAAGCACCAGTGCTGGTCCTGCAAAATCGTAATACTTGGTCTAATGTAAGGTAAGACATTTCTGTCGTTTTTCCGGATCTTACAACATCTTTCGTTTTCATCAGATGGTTATTTATAATCACTGTTATTGATAGATACATTAGATATAGGTTTATGTGGTTAATTGCAGCAGCTTTGTCAAAGCCATAAGCGAATAGGCTAATGTTATAGGTTGTCAAATGTGATTTACTATAGTCTTAATGGATAGCCTATACAGTAGATAATGGGGAATGGGGCAATCAAACAGAAGAGACAGTATGGTGTGACCATACTGTCGAAAGAGCTTTACAATCTTACCTGTCTTACATGGTATCAGTCAGCACCTTACATTTGGGTGTTAGGAAAGACACAGAAGAAATAGAAAAAAACACATTTATGGAGCCACCTTCAGTCCTGAACCTTGATCCCTGAAGCTTAATAACTTCCTGAGTCTAAATAGGTGTCATTTCTACAAAGGATTAGCAACACACACTGCACATGCTCTAACTTTCCCTCTCTCTCTCTCTACACACTCAGGCACACACACACATAAACACACACTCACAAATCTGGTGTTCTGCAGAGGCTTTTAATGTGCACAGTGCGGAGACCTCATGCATAGAACAAAGCAACTTGTCAAGTTGAATTTGCATCAAACCCCGTAAAGGCTTAGAGCACATTTCAGCCAGGCCCTTTCAAAGTCCCAAATCTGACAGCCTGGAAAGCAAAAGTTTCTCAAAGGAAATGCCAGGATGTTTAAGCCCAGTAACACCCCACCGCAACCCCACTGCCACCCCTTCACTCTCACACAGGTTACATTACATTCCATTTCTATTTAACAGGTTTGTTTATTCAAAGTGACTTACAGGACACATGACAGCATATATTTTTACGTGTTTCCTCGAAATGAATCCCATGACCTTTCTATTGCTACTGGTTAGCAAACTAGCACCAAACTAGCCACAGATAGGAAAGCGTATTATTATTTTAACTACAGTAAACATACTTGAAGTTATGGGAGTAAATTCACCTGCTGCTTTGGCTGTATGTTTTTCCTTTCTGTTTTATACAGCTTTGCACAAATTTGAACGATTTGTGTTTTAAGTATGCTGCAGAAATAAACAGGATTGTACTCAATTTATTATCTCAATAACAAGAATAATAGTTTTGTAGATTTAAATTGCCTGGCACATAGGCAGCCTACTGAATAAAACTGTTCCCATCTGATAGCTAAATGGATCTAGATAACACCTCAGTATCACTTAAAGGAATTATCCGGAGTAAAATGCACTTTAGATCGATTTACGGAAATGTTGCCATCTTTGCTGCCATCTTTAGGGGAAAGTCCGTAGGAGTATAGATTGCCAAGTGTGCTCTGGAAATTCACAATTTAAATTAAATATAGTAAAAATATATTTAAAAAAAAAAACATAGTCCAGTCCATACAACTTCATTTAAATTTCAAAAGAAATACTGGACTATGTTTTTTTTTTTTTTTACTCTTTTACTCTTTTACTCTACTCACTACCACGTAAGTGTAATGTGGTTTGGAACTGTAGAAGAGGTATGAAAATAGCGTTTTGTAGCGGCGAAATAATATGCCCTTCTCACTTCCACGCTAACAAGTTTTGACTAAAAACGGTAACATCGAACTTTCTCAAAACACATCCGAATGACATGATTTGGATGTCAACTCAACGTATGTACTCCCAATCATCCGTAAATTGATCTAAAGTGCATTTTACTCCGGATAATTCCTTTAAGAGCTCCACTTAAAACACTTCCGAGTAAAAGCATGTTGTAAAGAAAAAGTTATCCCTCTGGAACGAGAAAGACCTTTTTGAGAAAGAGTTTAGTCAGGTCATTTAAGCAGATTGATGATTATTTGTTCTTGTCTTGTTATTGTTTGCCTTCTGAACACTCCCGGTTGAAGCTTTGACAGTGCCGTGGGCCTTCACATGAGCTCAGAAGCCTCCGTCAGCACCATCCGCAGTGACTGTGCCTCCTCCGTCAACAGGTTTGGTGAGAAAACCCTGAAATGTGCCAATTATGCCACCAATTCTCCAAGCCAAGCAAAAGCTCTCTAGCTGCTGTCTGCCATTTTCCAGCACTGGATTCGATTAATAGGTCCATTTTACCACTCTAATTCATTTCCTCAGTGGTAAGTGATTTGAGATTAATGAAGACACATTACGATGAGGCAGTTACAAAATAGTGTATTCAGGCATGCGTTCCTGGGGTGTGCCGCAAATCAAGCTAATTGATTCCTTATTGTTATCATGGCAAAGAAAGTCACGCTGAAATGTATTAAGACATCACATCAAAATCCTGTGAGAGATTGTGAGGATGTGAAGTTTGAGTACTTACAGCATGCATTGGTTAAAATGAGTCTAATTTATTGCATATCGTCTGTGTTTGCAGCATTAATTCTGAAAGTCCTCTCAGCTATTTACAAACTCGTCCAGAGTAACTCCTACGCGACGAAAAGGTTGGTTGAACCAGACATTTCAGTAGTAGCCTATTTTTGTTCCATTTGTGCTGCGTTGATGGAGTGTTTTCAGTTTAAAGAAGACTCCTCGCTGTATTGATGGATCACCTTTAGAGATCAAACGCAAAAAGCGATGCCAAAAGTAGCAGATAAAACCTGAGGTTGAAACATTGGATGTCTCTGCAGTGATTTATCGCCCTCTCCTACATGAAAGAGGTGTTCTTTGCGCTTTACAGGGACATTTATTATAACGACACACAGCTGTTCCGCTCCCAGAAGACGGTGGACGCCATTGTGGATGACATCTCATGTATGCTCAAGGTCCCGCGCAGAAACCTCCATGTGGTGTGTGTGTGTGAATACTCCATATGTTTTATAGAGTGTGTGTGTGTTTGTGTTAGGAAGGAGAGATGGGATATGGCAGAAAGTATGTAAGTACACTGCGAGTGTACATTGATACATACATCACATTTTTTAATTATTGCTGTATTGTTTATGTTCTCTCTCACACATGCACACAGATCCACATGTTCTCTGTCAGAATCCTCTGGCACACAGAATCACATACGTTCAGCCTGTTTCAGTTTCACATCTCTCGCGTGCGCACACACACACACACACACACACACACACACACACAAAAAAAGGAGAGACCACATTTATGTTTCCTTATATTAAGTAGAACCATTCTTGTCCGGGGTAAAGTGTGGTTTGATCTTTCTTGTTATGACCATTTCAGCTTTTCGACGGTTTAGTTTTGGCATTCATGAAGAAACACCTGTGTACTGGGGTTCTTTTGTTTTATTGACACCATGGAGTTTTGATGATCAAGTTCCAAAGAATGTTAACCTTTGTGAGAAAGTATGTGTTTGAGACTGTTTGTGAAATTCTTTATCTGTGTCCATGTGAATGTAATTGTGTGTGTGTGTGTGTGTGTGACAGCTTTCCACATCAAAAGGGTTCATCTCTGGTGATCTGTGCTATTTGGAAGAAGATGGTACCAAAGTTGACTGCTGCTCCAGTTCCACTGTATGTTGAAGACTTATCTATGAGTTTTTACTGAAGAAGTAATTCAGTATTCAATTGCCTTGCTCTCTCTCCTCTCGCTGCTCAATGACAGGAAAGCCATGCTCTTAGCCAAAAAGTATGACATCACTTGCTCATACTCTCTGGCCACAATCCCCAAGTTCAACCCACATACAAATCACTAGCTTAAACAGCTCAGTCATCCACAGGGAGAGATTACATTGTTGTCTAGGTGACATGGTTCAGAGATTGATTAATGAGGATATTTTGATTTGGAGGAACGTTTAGACTAATTTAACCAATTTCACTCTCATTTGCAGGCCATTCCTGTTTCATCTAACGTCTGTGGAATAAGGAGTATCCTTTGTCACATTATCCATTGGTATTGATCCCTGGTTGAATATTCACAAGGGAAAGCCACCATTGCACACCTGTGAAAACAAGCCATTTGTCTCCTCAACCCGTGTCAGATATTGCATCATCTGCTAAGTTTGTTCTGATTGTGGAGAAGGACGCAACATTCCAGAGGCTGCTGGATGACGACTTCTGCACTAAGCTGTCTCCATGCATCATGATAACCGTAAGAGCAGAGGCACTTCCATATCTGAGCTATGAGCTGTGGAAGTCTTCACCACCTGTTGTTCCTGCACCGTCCCTGTTGTTAGTCAGGTTCCTCCCTTATGTGATTGAAAAATGTTTTGCAATTAATGGGTTGCCTCTTCTCGATGTTTTTCTCTTCCTCTTTCCTCGCTCTCTTGTAATCTGTCTCTCTGTCTATCTTTTCGTCTCTCTTCTGTCGCTCTGTGCCCCCGGGGGCATCAGGGAAAGGGTGTCCCTGATGTGAACAGCAGGCTGATGGTGCGCAAGCTGTGGGACACTCTGCACGTCCCCATCTTTGCACTGGTGGATGCAGACCCACATGGTAAGCAAATGCACTCACTCGTTACATAGACTTGTTTCACATATGCCATGAGCATGTTTCCTTGTTAACACTCAAGTCCATATACATGCACAAACACATACGCACAAACACATACACACATACATACACACACACACAAACAAAGAGTGAAGAAGGCAATGCTTATGATAAAACCTCAGAAGAAGTTTTTTCACGTTTTTTTCACGTGCATGTTTTTGAGCAGGCACACACACACACACACACACACACACACACACACACACACACACATACATACACACACACAAACAAAGAGTGAAGAAGGTATGCTTTTAAAACCTCAGAAGCACACACACACAGGCACACACACACACACACACACACACACACACACACACACACACACACACACACACACACACACACACACACACACACACACACAAGCCTTTGCGTGTCCACTGGGCCCAGACCCTTGAGAGCTCTCTGTACTCATCATCGGCTGATCTGGGGATAGTTAGAGGTTCGGCGTGATCTAACACCGCCGAATGCCTGAGGCCCCAGGACTCCCTCTGACGCTGCCACTCTTAGTGACACCCACTTCCTGACCCCTGCGTGTAGAAGGGCCCTGCCGCATGTTCACTACCAATTAGGTGCTCCCGTGGGAACACAGCCTGAGCATGGCACTGATTGTTCAGAGTCTGCCTTTCTCTGTTCCCAGGAATCGAAATAATGTGCATCTACAAGTATGGATCAGTGGTGAGTGCTCCGCCTGCTCTTTAAGTGCATTATCCACTGAACCCTGTGCAATGTCTGTTTAAGAGGGATAGGTAATTACTCTCCCCTCTTTGTGGAAAAAATACAGAAATTGCCTGTGTGTGTGTGTGTGTGTGTGTGTGTGTGTGTGTTTTCAAAAACATATGAAGTTACCATGTGGAAAAGTAAAGTATTTCTGCATGTGTGTGCACATACAGGCAAACTCCCAGGACATGTTGGGGTGTGTGTCTGCATGCACATTGGTACATGGATGTACATGTATTCTCATCTGTGTGTATGCCTGTGTGCATGTGAGTGTATGTCCATATTCAAGTCATTGCATGGATGTGTGTGTGTGTGTGTGTGTGTGTGTGTGTGTTTTCTCCTCAGTCTATGTCGTTTGAGGCGCACAACCTGACCGTTCCCAGTGTGCTGTGGTTGGGGCTCCTGCCGTCCGACATTGAGAGGTTGGGAAAGAGGGCTCATTACTCCGCTCTGTGGCTTCCACTAGACTAGGCCTCTTAGCTCTTTGTTTTGGTTTGGTTTTTTTTTCGTCGCTGTTGCCTACTGCTCTTTCCTTTTAACCGACTATTTTTAAGCATGTATGCCAATGTTCATACGCTTAAAATGGGCTTTGGGGGAAAGAGGGGGATCTGTGCATGAAATGAAGCAGTGGAACCACTTCCTATGTTGTGGTCATGGTAGTTTGAGCCATGCACTGCAGGTGCACAGAGCAAGGAGCTACCCAAGTTGGTGTGGTCAGAGAATATTTTTTATCAAAGAGCACAGATGTCACTTTCAGTCAAAAAGGAGAAAGTGTATCATGTCAAAATAGGCATCACAATATGAGCAAGTAATAGTGATTAGTCATACATGTGCATCACAAACTCATTTAATAGTATTTTACCATCCCATGTAAAGTTAAGCAAAATGTTATGTTCAACCTATACATGTTTTTTTAAGAACAATAACTGTAACGATAAAGGCAAATGAACATGAAAAACGATATCGTTGGGGATCACTTTCAGACCAATTTTGAGATCAATAAAAAGCTGACAGACAATCAGAATCAATCAAGTTTCAGACATCACATTCATCAACATGAAGGGAAACTTTTCTTATGGCTGGTCAGTGTGGACACATACATCGGCATAGTTACAGTCTTATCTTTATAGTTATTGTTCCTGGTGTGAACGGCTCCTTTACCATTGAAGTGTGTATGTATGATGTCTGAGGGGCTCAAAGTGACTGTGAGGATGTTGCTGGTCCCCAGACTCCGGGTGCCACAGGAAGCTCTGATCCCACTGACTCGAAGCGATGAGAGCAAGCTGCGGAGCCTAAGGAGGAGGCCGTACCTCAGCTGCCAGCCCCAATGGGACAAAGAGGTGAGGGGGACAAGAGGGAAGGGGGCATATGGGGTAAAATATACCCCCAATAATCAAAACTGTCCAATGCAACCCTTCCGCCACCACCACCACCAATAATCTTATCATCATAATGAATGAAACTGTTAAAGAGCATGATGAAGTGTGGAGCTTAAGCCACCCCCAGTTGGGAATAGAGAGATTGAACCAAGAGAGAGAGGAAGAGGGTAAATACCCAGTTACTGCACACTGTAAACAACCTGGTGTAAATACCCAGTTACAGCACACTGTAAACAACCTGGTGTAAATACCCAGTTACAGCACACTGTAAACAACCTGGTGTAAATACCCAGTTACAGCAGACTGTAAACAACCTGGTGTAAATACCCAGTTACAGCACACTGTAAACAACCTCATGAGAGCATGGTGTTTACCTGTAACCCATGCATTATCCTCTACCAGCATATAGAGTTTGGAGTGAAAAAGCAACAGTAGTTTTGTTTTAGCGGAAGGAGGTGGGTCACGGCACATATTTTCCCTCTCCAAATATGTGTGGGGACATCTCAGGTGTTACACATCACAGAAAAATGTTGGACTAATACTAGAGTGTGCCTTGGTATGCTCAAGGAATAGTCTGCTTTCCTACGTAGCTAAAGAACATACAGTAAACAAAACATATGTACACAAGTCATATGTGATCCAAAGTCATTAATGCAGCTGTGGGTTGTTTTCTGTGTGTGTGTGTGTTTTGTTTCAGATGCAGATCATGGAGAGACTCAAGCATAAAGCTGAGATCCAGTCTCTGGCCTCCATAGCCTCTGATTACCTGACACGCGTCTACTTGCCAAACAAGCTGCGATATGGGGGCTGGGTGTAAGCTTACCACCTCCTGCTGGAGAAACTACATAACTAACCTCTAACAATACCAATCAGTCATTTTTCTGCATGTTGCATTGCTATTGGGACTAATATGTAATAACCTTCATTTGTGTGACAGTATTGAAGTATAGTATGTTACTGGAATTGCTCTTTTCCTGATCGAATACATTTGAATTTAGTAAATAAGACCAAAACTGGTCAAAACCAATGCCTTTCTTTATTTACAAGTATTTCACCATTTGTTTGTTACTGGAATTGTTCTTTTCCTGATTAAATACATTTGAATTTAGTAAATAAGACCAAAACTGGTGCTTTTCTTTATTGACAATAAAATATCATACACTCAAACAAATGAGTCATTATTAGACCAACATATAAATTAAATCAACATCAGATCCAGGGTTCAGGAGTAAAATGTAATGTGGAAACAGTGGAAATATTTTTTTAACCTTGTTACCATTTTGTTGGGCAATGGGGGGCATTGAAAATGCCGCTGCCTTATATACATGTGTAGCATGCAGTCTGCACCAAGCAGGTAATAAAGTGCTGTAACATGCTGTAAGCGGGGCAACAACTGTCCAGCTAAGATGGGAAAACCCTAAAACATTGGCTGTTACTTGATATCCAGGTGCTGGGCAAATGTTGTCTATTTGACACATCCTTGGTCTCTCTTACTTTTATAGCACGGTAATGACTTTGTTATAAATCCTGTTTTACCTGATTAAGAAAACAAGTACATCAACAGAACAGTTAATATATTTCTAACAGAAGAATGGTCTAATTTGACAAAGCTGTAAACCAGTTTCAAGATTTGCTGGTAAGATCAACTTTGCTATTTCAGTGCACATTACAATTGATCGGATCAACAAATGTGTACTTACATAATATGATCAATATCCCTTTAACACTAAAAACGCCATCATTTCATAATTACTAACTGCCATATAAGCAGTCATTTTGACCCTTCGGTTTTAAACTATATTCAACCAGCTGGACTGTATTCTTTTTTCTTAAACACAGTAATTTTACATGCAACTTTTCAAACAGTCTAAATGACCATGTAATGTGGAAACCATCAATTCCAAACAGTCAAAATGACCATCACGGCAGTTGTAGTGTTAAGGTAGTGCTAGGTTAGACCATGAATAATCCTTATGAAAGTGTTTTTCAGAGATAAACCAGAGCGCAAAAAATGCTGTGGATGTTAAAATCAAGTCCCAATATCTGTTTTAAGAGAGATGTCATCCTGCATCCTCCACCATGTCTCTCTGAAGTGCTCTAATACTGTAGGCTCTCCAGTGCTCCTACAAATGGATCTGTGCAGAGAGAGAGCTTTTTCCTATTTTACAGTAAATGTTTCAGTGTCAGATTTGTTTGTTTATATATGCATCTCTCAGTAGTATAATGTGTATACAGGCAAAACATACATTTGCATACTTTCCATAATGTCTACATTCTGATTACCTTCATTCATTTGTGGATGATTGTTCCTGATTGTTTGCTTGTGGGTTGGTTTGCCATAGCCTACAGTATCATGCCACCATCAGAGCATAATTAAGGTCACTATTTCACCCTTTAAATTAATTAATTCATCATATGTGAATATAATGAATTATAATAAATGGCCACTCAAAAAGCACAAATGTTTAGAAACTAGCCTTTGCTTTTCTGTCATAGGCATAAAATTAATATCAAGGAAGCTGTTTGGTCTACACTATACTGAGGTTCATTTTTTTTTTTCTCATTCAAGTCCATAAACATTGCACCTTATATTGAATGGAACATTGTACATTTTTAACATATATCCAAATATTCATTCTTCAGTCGGGTGTATATCACCTTAGAAAGGATCACCTCTTAAATAACACTTACTTTCATTTGCCTCTTCATCAACAGGGGAATGATGAAGCCATTATTGCAATTAAGCTCTATATAATATTGCAGTAAAGCTTTTTAGGGGAGTGTTTTTCGATAATCTTATTGTGCCCCCTTGTGTATGATTGTTGTAACACAAGTACCATAACCATAGCAGCAATTACATTTTTCTTTGTTGCAGAGAAGAAGAGAAGAAAAGGTCATAAAGTGATGACATTAAGATGGGAATGTCCTGTTTCTGCCATAGCTTTACTGTTTTACACTTGCTTTAAGTTTGCATTCCCATAGTCACAATTTTGTGATCATATTTAAAGTATAGGATCAAGGATTTTATTTGTCACATAGAGATACTTTGTAAATCATGTGGAAAACATATGCATTTCATCATTTGCTGGTACCTGTAGTTAAAAATAAGACTGGTAAATTAACTAGATAACTATAGACCTATTGCACTTGCAAGTATACTATCCAAGGTATTAGAAGGGATCCTTATGGATAGGCTTGCAGAATACATAGCGTCAACAGATAATCAGTTTGGCTTTAAGAACAAGCATGGAACTGATCTGTGTATTTATGCACTTAAATAACTTGTCCATAGGTACAGATCACGCAATAGTACAGTCTTCATGTGCTTCCTGGATGCGTCAGATGCGTCAGGCTTTTGATCGTATAAATCATGGGAAACTGTTTGGTAAACTGCATGAGCGTGGTGTCCCCTCTTACCTAATTAGGATACTGCAGTTGGGGCCTCATTTATAAACGGGTTGCGTAGAAACCATCCTTCATTTGATCTTAGATCATTTCTGAAATTATCGTACGTGTGATTCAGAGAAAACGAACGTACGCACAAAAAACCGTGCGAACGCTACCCTTCCAGATGTGCCCATTATAAATCACAAAAGAATGTCAACTTGTGCGCAGCCGGATGGTTTTAGGTCTCCGCCTTGTAAACACCCCCTCATCAATATCATTAGCATATGTTTCAATGAAATCAATGGCCTAAAAGCTGTAGCCTATGTAAAATTATATATTGAAAACATTGTATAGGCCGAGCCTATGCCATCTGATGTTAGCCTATATGCGTCGGTTCAAATAACTTAACTAATTATGTTTTTTCCAGCAAAGCTTTCTGGAAAGAGATCGTATGCATCCATGTCCATTGTCCTCTGCTCGCTTTCGTTCCTTTTGCTTGCCGTAATGTGAATAAGCAACATTTAGTATGTTTAGGCCTACTTTTTAGGCCTATTTTTTGTGCAAACAAAATGGGTAGGCCTAGCTTATGAAGGAAAGACCTCTAGGCCTACAGCATAATCATGTACGTTATGGTACAGTAGGCTACTGTACGTTTCCAACATGACCCAGGGTAATATGCTGATTTAGCCTACAAAACAGAGGACTAAATTATAAGCGATATGTAATGTAGGCTTAACGTTTCTTTTAGGATAAGCTATGTTTTTGCTGAAAAAGTAGCCTATAGTTCGCGGTCATTATTCATTCATTCTGCATATCTTTGCTATCGTTTTCTTTTAATAATGTCCAACAGCTTAAACATTGTCCTTTATTGTTTGCTTTAGGCCTACCTTTATATTTTAGCCTACATTATTCAACTCACGTATTGTCATATGATCTTGGGCACTGTCAGTCAAAAAAAGCAAACAGGTGCGCGCTCTGCACCAATTTACGCAACTCCGACGCAACACTAAATATGAAGATGCCCTGCTTTCAGAGGATAACTTCCGTCCCTTGGTTGTGTAGGCTATATATGATATAAAATATCTATAGCCTACACTGTATAACTTACATTCAAATATTACCTTTCTGTTACGAAGCTGGGAATAGCCCTATGAGCGCAAATTATGATGTAGTGCAGGCTAAACGCGAGTAAACGCAGTTTATCCACCTCATTTCAGACATTTCAGAGTTTAGGCCTACCCACCTCTTATTAGAGTTTATCCACCTCTCAAAAGAGTTTATTCACTTTTAACATTCAAAATTGTATTATCAAATACTATATTCCCAATACTGCACAATAACCTCCACCTTTATCAAACATGTTTGAATGCCTTTTTTAAAAAATCCGATACCGCATGGCGCAGTCCACCTCACGAGATTGCAGAATTCATAGTTCACCCACCTCTTATTTTACCACTACATCCCTGGCACGAATGTACGTTTCCTCTCATAAACGAGAACAATTGGACATTTTATGGTCAATATTAGATTGGTGAGAACACTAAATATACTAGATCACCTGTAAGAATGTTTGAATCATTCTATTCTGTCTTGGTGTTTTTTTTTATATAGATATTATGAAATAAGTAAGCTATACGTCACTTTCTTAAGTGGGCTATAGTTCTCATTAGCAGTTTTATGCCAAACCATGAAACATTAAGCTGTGTCCAAAAACGTCTTTAAAAATCTTCTGATATTGATTATGCATATGGCAAAGAAAGACATGAGATCGTTGGTCTTGGCATTTTAAAAAATGCATCGCACTTACACCTCAGATTACTTGCAGTATTCCGGCATTACCACAAGGAAATGGTCGTACGTCAAGTTTGAACCTGACGTGGAGATAAGCACTTTTCCACGTCAAAGACGGTTTTTATAAATCTGAGCGTTGGCATGGATTTGAGCGTACGCACCGTCTAAGATCAAATCTGTGCGTAAGAACGCTTTATAAATGAGGCCGTACTCTCACCAAACTATGCAAGTCAGGTGGGGGAGGACTTTGTCAACACCCTTCCATGACTCCAATGGAGTGCGGCAGGGTGGAATTCTGTCTCCACTGCTATTCAAACTATACATGGATCATTTATCTATGGAACTGAAGGGATGTAGAACTGGCTGCTTGGTGGGGGATAGTCTCATTAATCATATGCTTTATGCTGATGATTTGGTGGTACTGTCTCCTTACTTCTTAGAATATGCTCTCAATATGGAGTAATGTTTGATATAAAATTCAACTCAATGAAGAGTGTGATACTGATCGCCAGAACCAAGGAGGATATGAAGTGTGTCTATCCTTCTTTCTCGTTGGCAGGTGAACCACTAGAGGTTGTAAAGAAAGTTAAATATCTGGGACATGTGATAAGAGATGACCTCTGTGATGATGATGTGATGTTGCCTGCCCATACAGTGTGGAAAACTGTATGGGCAGGCAACATGCTGGCAAATGCTGGCAAATTCCACATGTGCACTCCTGATGTTAAAATCTCACTCTTCAAAACCTATTGCACTCCACTGCATACTGCCCACCTGTGGTGTAATTTTAGTGAGTCATAAATGAAAAAACTTCAAGTGGCTTATAATGATGCACTGAGAATTGTGCTTAAAATCCCTAGGTGGAGTGGTGCCAGTGAAATGTTTGTGTCTAACAATGTGCCCACTTTTAACGCTGTTTTAAGAAATTGTATGTATAGATTCATGTGCAGACTGACAGGGTCTAAGAATATGATTATTGTGTCCATAGCTGATGTCTCTAAGAGTGACACAAGGTACACATCTTGCTTTTGGAAACATTGGACCCGAAGCCTGTATATGTTTTGTAAATAATGCCTAATCTGCATCATTCTTAAATGTTTTGTATTGTTTTATATTTATATATTTGTACTGTGTTGTCTCTATGGACCTTTGTGTCTTGAATAAAGTTGAAATAAATAAATATGGACATTTAGTGTGTAAAGTATCAATATTGTACCAAGTCCCATTCACAGAATAAATGCATGTAGTTACAGGTGTTTTGGGAACACCAAAATAAACATTTACAATAAACAATAGGTTCAAAAGTCAAAGTCAAAGTCTGCTTTATTGTCAATTTCTTCACATGCCCAGACATACAAAGAGATCTAAATTACGTTTCTCACTATCCCACGGTGAAGACAAGACATATTTTACCAATTAAGTCCACAGACAAACATAACATTCAAGTAAACAATAAATGAGTAAATAAGAAGGCACATACAATGAAGAAATAAGAGCAGCAAAATTGGGTTGAAATTGTGCATAGACAGTCAGTATAATAGTGCAAAGTCAGGCCAATAAATGGCTGAGGTAGTTCTGTTTGACCTAAGTAAGCAAGTGGCATAGTGGTGCAAGTTATGTAAGAGCAGCAGAAGTGTTGTGTTTTCAGGACGACAGGACAACAACAACAAGTTGCAAAGTGTGCAAGTGTACAAGTGGAGTAGTGCAAGTGGAGTAGTGCAAGGCAGCCATTGTGGGTCCAAAGTCCAGGATGTTATGTAGCTGAGGGTGGAGGGGGGAGGGAGTTCAGCATCCTAACAGCCTGGTGTATGAAGCTGTTGGTGAGTCTGGTGGTGCGGGAGCGCAGGCTTCTGTACCTCTTCCCAGGTTTTACCGCTCCTCAGGTTAAACACAGCATAGCATTTTGCTCCTTTTATAACGGTGTTATATTCCCAAAACACATTACCGGTAAATATCCATATACTTAGCTATTTCCACATAAATGTTTATGGTCCTACTAGCTACCCCACATGCCATTGAAAAATCAGGAACAGAGTTTATTTACAATGATGCGCATCAAGGGAAAGACAGCATGACTTCATCTAAAGACCCATAAGCTGCTCTAACTAGACAAGGAAATAGTTAGGGTTTAAGTATCCTTCCAGGCTGACGGGAGATGGCGTTGGTCATCCCATCTCACGTGGACTACACTGAATCAGGCTCTGATTAGTGGTAACCTGGCAATCCGGAGCAGATAGCTACTGACGCAGCCATGTAGAACAGTGAAACACTGCAAAGTCATAATATTCCCACTTATCTCTAAATACAGTCACACACAGATATACACAGGGACAGTACAAATATCATACAGTCATTACATAGAATCATACTTTTAGTATCAAAGTGACCCACTAATGAGAAAAGCAGAACATTAAACCACATAGTGGAATATTGGACATAATGTTCTATTCCACTTTCTCTCAGGACCCATTGATGATATAGACAAGGTTTGAACAAAATCTGAGACAGTGCAGCAACAACCTTGTCTGATTTGACACGGAATGATCCATTTAGCTGCTCAACTGCTCAACCATCCTGAGCAGAGGTGTCCTGAGGTATCATTTGAGAGAGAAGGGGGTAAAAGTGCAGTGTGTCTAAGTACAGTATGCAAGTCCATGATATGTATTTTAATGTGTTCAGGATGTGGATGGCTTGTCTTTCTGTTTTAGCCAGTGGTTTGAACAGTCTGTGTTCAGGGTGTGAAACGCCCTATTTTGTGTTGTCCTTGTTTGTGCTCTTTTTAAGACATACAATCTAAGTCAGAACATTTTAGGAGGCTAAAAGGCCCGTTTCATTCATTCTTACTTACATTCTAGCAGTTGATATTCACTAAAAAAAACAACTGTTTAACTGTTCAATTTGAAACATGCTATGAAATAAATAGGCTGTTTTAGACCTTGTGTTGGGCTTACTGTGACAGATGGAGAAATGGGTGTATCCTGAGTGAATCCTTGCCATGACAAGCAAACTGCACAGCAGGGTTGTGCAAAATTCGAATTGCAATTCTGCTTCCTGCTTGGTACCTCAATTGAAATGCAAGTGAAATTCAAGAATTGGATTAGAATTTAAGAGCCAGTTTCAATTCAATTCTGGAATTTTGCACAACCCTGCTGCACAGGGCTATCAGTGGTTGAGAAGACCAGTCACTGATTGACCTCAGAACACAATTCCAATTCAGACTTGCATGCTGTTGCATGTTATAATTCAGAATAATTGACCACGGTTTACTTGTTTGTTTGTTTTGATATGATTTTATGAGGCAATGTTTTCATCATTTAGTGGTCACTTGGATTGAGTATATTGGTTGAGCAAGGAATGACAGAATCCTCAATGAACTGAATGAGGATGCATTGACTCTACCTATCCACCAGGGGGAGTGTTGTCTTTTTTATATAGCCATGTCACAAATGAGTGAAATTGGCCAGAAATGGGTGAAATGTTTCAGATCATAGACCGATTTACTACTGAGAAAATGCATACATTTTGACTGTGGATAGTGGTTTTATGCAAGAGGAGTTTAGAAGTTCATATATGAAGTCAGATGGGATTTTTCAGGTGAGAGATATGGGGCAGGCACTTGACACTGGGGTATGAGTGAAGCCCTGAAACAATGAGTCTGTCATCAGAGAAGACCACCAAGAGAGGAGCATAGGGCATTTAGTCTGGATGGAACTACGTTCCCAACCTATTTATAGTGTCTATGGTCCAGGCACAATCCCAGTGATTTGTCTCTAATGGCTACAGTAGTCCAACACTAGATCATTTAAGGCCAAGTTACCAGTTTTCAATCTGTTTGAGGTGTTCTCGCTTATAAACCTGGCTGGCTTGACACCGCAGAGGACTTAGTGAAAAGAATCAGCCACCACAATTACACGAAAGTTGTTGACAATGAATGATGTGGCTCAGGTAAGAATCAAAAGCCATGGTCAGCTACTTTAGTTGACATATGATATGGCTACACTCTAAGACCTGTGCTTTGCTTGCCCTGCTAGTTCATGTCAAGTAGCCTACAGTAATATGACACATTAACTTTTTGAAAATGTAGAAATGCTGCACGACCTGTAATGATTGATAAATCTGAAGGACTGACATATGCATTAGGAACATGAGAAAGCAGAAAGGTTAGAGTGTGTAAGAGAGTGTGTACGTGTGTACACTGCACATACAGTACGCTACAACACACACACATAGCCTATAGGCTACTCTATACACTCACTATCACTGTAGCACAAACACATAGTATTATTATGTATTGCTGCAGCGTTGAGCCACAACCCAATAATTGTACTATCTTGTATCAGTATGATTAGGCCTACTGATAATAATATCATTACGGAATCTTTTATTTAGATGCAAAGCCTTCTTAATTAGGCTTTGGGAGGCCTATAGCTTTGTCACATAAACTCCGCCAAAACGACGCCAGCGAAAGTTTGGCTTTGTCACATCATTCATTATTTTCCTCCGCCTCCTCCTCGATTTCTCTTTCATCCCCCTCATTTCCCCTCACTCCTACCGGGACACTGTCTTTCATGTGCCCTTATTGTCTTTTATATCACTCGTGTGCCACCAGTTGCTTGTTATTTCCTGTTTTCACACATTTAACCAGTGCTGTATGATCAGCAAAAAATACACTCTAAACATCTTCCTCACTCATACAAATACAAACGGAAAGTCTAAGTCTTATTCTCAAAAAGGTTAAGACACTTTCGCGTCCCTCACTAACCCAGCTCCACTAACCGTAGCCTATAGGCGAAGCGCTTTATAATTACGCCAGGCACAACACACGTTTAGTAGGCTAGGATATCACATCTGTCTTGTAATAGGCTATATTAGTTGTTAACAAAAATGTGTCATCAACTTCACTGGTTTCACGCGTAAACGGTATTATGCTGTTCTTTACAGCAAACTAGGCAATATTTCACTGATTCTCGTAGCCAATAGAGACACGATTTATATAATGTTTTCCAGAATTTCCAGACAAAGACAGGTGCAGACGGATTAAGTGGGGTGGGGCAGGGCCGGAGAAGGGAGGCCCTTGAACGTCAGATGGAGGGACTTGTAGGAGTAACCAAATGTGAGACGCTCCAACTACATATTGGTCAAGAAAGCGAAGAGGCGTTCTCTTCTCACTTCGCCTATAAGAATCTTTCTGGTGCTTCATGTGGTGACTCCTTAAGCCACCTGTCAGTTGGGACAGGCTGTCTCCTAAAGTGGTGCGTAATGCGTATGCTCAAGAAAATGGAATAGGAAAAAGAATACCGGAGGACGGGAGCGGCAAATACTGCCAGATTTTGTAAGCTACAGGGAAAAAACAGAGACTACCTCCTTTTTAATCGAAAACTGGGAATATTTTGTTTCTGAAGTTATTTATGCAAATTGGACTACTTGTTTGGCTGTAGCCTAGATTCTGTACATCCTGCGCGCTGGCAAATCAAATGCTTTTGCACCAGTTCGTTAAAGGGACATTGGAGACAATGCATCCTACAATCAAAAAAGACACTACTTTCACAAAGATATTTGTGGGTGGCTTACCTTACCATACCACTGATGCATCTCTTCGAAAATATTTCGAAACTTTCGGGGATATCGACGAGGCGGTTGTTATAACTGACAGACAGACCGGGAAATCGAGAGGATATGGATTTGTAAGTACTACACTGGAAACAAGCAAGCCGAGCTGACATTTGTTATAGCCTAGCTATATGTTATATGTGACTAGAGTTCCACTGCCTACCGGTTAAAATAAGAAAACCAACGATTTGGCTACTAGGCTAAGCAGTGACACACTGGTAACGGAGTGATTGCAGCAAGTGTCCTGATTCACTGGAAAGACTTCTTGGTTGGTTTCATATGCATATTGCCGTCTGTTGATGATCTAACGTAAGGCAACTATGTATCAAGTCCTTGCAACAATAGCCGTATGGATACGAATGTTAATTAGCCCAGCTTTTACTATTGTTGGTTAAATGGTCCACTGCTGAGAGTAAGTCTTTATTTTCTCTCCCTCTCTCTCAGACAGACAGACAGAGAGGGAAGGGGAGTGATAAACACGTGTCTCTTGCCTACTTCAAGGTTAAAATGTGCTCGTATATTTGCCTCCGGAAGCGATGTTTCATTGTTCTACAGTCGCTCGTTATTGTTCCAGGTGTGGGCTCATGCCAATGACCCTGGTCACGGCATAAATATCTAACGGAAAATCAGTTACAGCTCTCTTCCTATTTTATTATATGAGCCACGGGTTTTATGTGCACAAAACATGCATGACTGGGTGATTACTGCCAGTTGTGGACAGTAATTGGTCATTTGAACGGATTGTATGGATTTTGTGCTTAAGACTCAGTCTTAAAGATGCAATCTTTAGAGTTAGTTTGCGATATAGATATATAGGCCTTCATAATTCTGCGTCCATAGGTCAGCTTTAAAAAGTGTGTGAGGGGGAGCGCTTGAGTTGTAGGCCTACTTACTGTAAATGTAGGGCCTAATCCTTGTGGTTATTGAGCGAACTGTAGGACATGGCCAGTTTTGCTGTTAGATGTGTGTGAGAGAGGGAGGTAGACGTTTTGAATGTCACATAACACCATACATAGATTCATTTCTTTTAAATGTGCCAGTTATCATTTGATCTCAAGAAACACATTAACCAGTGTTGGGGAGGGAGTTGCTGTTAGTCCTGCTGTAACCATGCAACCAGAGTTAAAACACAGGTAACACAGTCAGAGAGAGGATTGCTGATATTCCAGTAGAATGACTATCTTTGTTTACCTAACATGAAGGTACAAAATAACTAGACAAAAAGCAGATCTACCCTGTTGCTTGAATACCACGTTATATTAGTTTGATATATGAATAAGTCTCTCTCCTACACACACACAGACACACACTTGACCCTCCCATGGCTACTTAGAAGCAGCCACAGAAGTGTGACAGTCAGCTCCCCTCTGGCAGTTGGTGCTTTGAGATAAGGCCCTAGTTTCGATTTTACTTCCCCTTTCCACATGCTCCTAAGGTGCCGTGCAGTCTTATATGTCACAAGAGGAGTGAAAAAAAGGAGGAGGCAGAGAAACGATTCATGCTCCACATACTTTCTGCACCCTTGAATATCCTGTCCCTGACTCCAGTGCACAAGTTTCACTAAAATGTTTGAGGATAATAGAATTTAAGCCCACAGAAGAGTGGTTAGACTAAATTGCAGAGGGAATTCTCACCAGGGCTCCATAGCCTTGATGTTTTCCCTATGTTCGTTCACTGCTCTGCAGACTAGTCACTGAGACTAGTGACTACCGAGATAATTAATGTGGCCACAGCTGTGGGCCTGCATGTATATACTGTTGTTGATAGCAAGTGAGACAGTTTGACATTAGTACTACTCACTCTGAATGCTTGAATGTTTTTGTAACACTTAGCGTCTCCTTTGAAGAAGGCCAAATCAATACTCTTGCTGATCGTGCGATGGAAAGCAGAGGAGAGACACTGTCCTACTGCTCCTTCTCTTCTGTTGTAGCCTACAAGCTCCTAGTGGGGACTACATCAGATGGGACTGTGACCCCAACCCTACCCTGTGTATAACTCTGCTTATGTGTATATCGCTCTGGCACTGCGTTCAACCAAGCCCACATGACTTTATCTTCATTTCCATTTTTAGTAAACCAAAAAAGCTCATAAACTCAAAGGTCACACACTCGTGCGTGCACACACACACACACACACACACACACACACACAGTGTTTACTCCTTCACATGGATCTTAATGACATTCTTGGAATATCTGGTCTTGAGTTTGTACCTCTCTTTCATACTTAGCTCAGTCCTACTTTCCTAAACTACTTTGCCCCCCTGACCACTCCACTCACTCAGTTGTGAAGGGCTTTGCTGTGATCAGTGCCAAACAAGTCCACTATACTAGTGTGCTGTGCTCTGCCATGTTCCATTGTACTTTACTATAGTCAAAACTATCCTACTCCCATATCTATCTGTGCTCCACTCTCTCGTGATCACACACTGTTTCATAGGCTAGGCTAGCTCGTGGGACATGCCTGCCAATCTACCCTACACCCCCTCGACTCGCTAAAGCGCTCTGACAACTACAAAGATTTCAGAGCACAAATTGGAAAGCATTTTTCCCAAGACTCCAAATGGAGTTTTAAATGGGTTAGTTAGGCAGGGTTTTCCCCATAGATCTTGCCGCTTAATCAATTTAATTTCATCATGCACTTGTTCCTTATAACAAGGTCCACATGATGGGAAAGAGATTTTTTTTAAACAGCTCTGATGTCTATCCTACTCTGGCACTAGCAATGTATAGCAATGGTGTGTGTACTGTATGTCCTGTTGACATGGCTTTCTTTTCTGTGTCAGGTGACCATGATGGACAGGGGGGCAGCTGAGCGAGCATGTAAGGACCCCAACCCCATCATCGACGGCCGCAAAGCCAACGTCAACCTGGCTTACCTGGGAGCCAAGCCTCGCAGCCCACAAACAGGTGAGTCGTGATTCCTGCCGCAGCAGCCATTTTGAATAAAAAAATAACTTCCATCATCTCTGGGGTAAAGTATAGATAGTCCTGGTTCTCTAAATGGGCCGTACCCTGTTCCAGCCAATCAACAACAATCGCTTGAGGAGCGTTGAGGTATATTTTATTGGCTGTTGAGCTCAAAGACTGCACCTTTAAGACGTTAGACGAAAATGTCAGCTCTGACAGGGTTGTTTGCGTCTACTGTCCGTGTCCCTTCGTAACATGCCCAGAGCTTAACGGCAAGGAGGTCACTGAGACGCGAGACGCGACACGCTGTACCATGACTGTGGTCTGTGCCTGTCTCGTCAGTGAACTTTAGGCATGTGGTTATGTGTTGCCGCACAGCTCTGTCTGTGTTGCGTCATGTAATCACAGCCCTTGCTAATACTCAGCCTGTCTCCTTCGCTGCCTCACAGCGGTGTCTCTCCCCTCCCGCACCTCACATGCATACAGCACCTACCAGTCAGGAGGAACACACACACACACACACACACACACACACACACACACACACTCTGACTCACTGCAAATTAACATTTCAAGACAGCCTCGCTCCCAAAACATCTGCTTTTGCTGTTGTTGTGCAGCGCTCCTCCTGAAGCCCCTCAAGCATGTTAGGAACCAGTTAACGCCAGCCTGAAAGTCCTGAAGTTCCACTATCCGTGCTGCATTTTATGTCTCACTGTATGTGTGTATGTGTGTGATGAGTGTGTGAGTGCGAGTATGTGAGTGCGTGTGCGAGAATGTGTATGGGGCGGGGGAGTCGTCTCCATGTTGCTGTCATTGCGTGACTCAGTCATAGTGTCAGGGTTCTCGTCCTTGAGGTGACATGACTGCAGAGGATTTCTCAGAAGGACGTCTTTTACACTCGCTGTGACGTGGGGGGGGTGGGGGAATGGGTGTAGTCAGACACCGTGTAGGAGTGCAGCGCTCCGTGCTCCGTTGGGGATACTGATAAGTGGAGAACAGCGCACTTCTGAACAACAACAAGGGCAACAACAAATGGGAAGAAGTGGGGGCAAGAAAGAGAGAGGGGGGGGGCAGGAGCGAGAGACAGAAAATTGAGATGTCTGAATTAGCGCATGCCCCAGGAAGAGAAAACGTGAATGCAGAGAGAAACCGAGATAAAGATGGGGCAAGAGAACATGTCTTCACTGTAGGCCTATTCAACCTTTGCAGTGATTCATCCCAAATAACATAGAGGTGGGGGGGGAGGGTTGTGAGAGTTCAGAGAGGAGAAGAGGCGATAGCTGAGAATAAAGAGAGGGAGAGAGGGACAGAGAGCAGTGTGTCTGACCTGTATGACTCAGCCTCAGCTGATGCATGTTGAGAGCTGGGTAGTCACCAATGTGTTCTCATTGTCTCTGTGTTTGTGTGTGAGAGAGAGAGAGAAAAACAAAGAGACATGTAGAAAGAGAGAGAGAGAGAGAGAGAGAGAAAAAGAGAGCTGGGCAGGGCTGCAGGAAGGGTTAGTCAAGCGAGAGATGTTTCTCATCAGTGTCTCTCCAGATTGGCTGTTGCGCTTTCAAATAAACAGGCTGGACTGTTTTCAGTTCAGTGAGTGAACAGGGGAGGGCAAAGAGGCATGAGCGATGAGAACACTGGAGGGCCGAGGAGTGGGGTGAGGAGGGGAGGGGTGGGGAGGGGAGGGGAGGGGTGAGGAGGGGGTGGGGTGGAGTGTGTGGAGTGTGTGGATGCTTTGGGGGAAAAGGGTGGGGGATGGAGAGAAAAAAATCTGAGCAAAAAAAGAGCGAAATCGGGGAAGACAAGGATCAAGGAGAAGTGATATAAATGGTCAAACAATAAAACAACAACAACAACCACAAACAACAACAGCTCCCTTTAAATGTGTGTATGATGTGATCATTCCTCTGTCCCGTCCTCTCTGTCTCTCCATCTCTGTCTCTCACTTTTCTATCTTTGTTTACAGAAATGTGATTTGTTTCTTCCTAATATCTTGTGTTGTTTTGTGTCCCCTGTAGGTCTCTCTATTGGAGTGCAGCAGATCCACCCCACCCTCTTACAGAGGCAGTATGGGTAAGCCAGAGGAGTGCACTGCACTTTACTCATCCGCACAACAGTCTGTCCATATCTTTCTCTTCACAATAATGTCATCTTAGGGGAAGAAGAGTGTAGTTTGTCCAAACAGAGATTCACCCTCTTACTACATACTCTCTCTCTCACACACACACACACACACACACACACACACACAGACATGGTCTCTCTTACTTGTTCACTCACTCACTCACTTGCTCATTCACACACACATACGAGCACATACACACACACACACACACACACACACACACACACACAGTCACATGCACAGGCTTTCTAACTCTCACACACACATACACAATATCTCACTCACTCAAACACAGACATGGTCTCTCTTACTTGTTCACTCACTCACTCACTTGCTCATTCACACACACATACGAGCACATACACACACACACACACACACACACACTCAGTCACATGCACAGGCTTTCTCTCACTCACACACACATACACAATCTCTCTCTCACTCAAACACAAACACAATCTCTCTCTATATATATCTCACACAAACACACACGCGCACACACACACATAAACACAATCTCTCTCTCTCTATCTTACACTCACACATACACACACACACACACAACCTCTCTTTCACACACACACACACACACATACACATACACTCTCTCTGGCCTCCCCCTCTGTCTCTGTCTGGGGCTGTGTGTTTACTATCCTGGCACTGTTTACCGTGGCTTTATTTTGGGCGCAGGCCTGTTTTTCTTGCTGCTCTTCGCTCCGCTCCTTTCACAGGCCATTAGTGCGCTGAGGAGTCCAGCTCCCCTCTCCTCCTCGTCAGCCCTGACCCGCTTGTCAGCAGGGTCAGCAAGTCTCACATATTCACAAACGCACAACACACACACACACACACACACACACGCACGCACACGCACACGCGCACACACAAACACACACACTTTGGGATAACACACACTCAAACACACATCATAGGAGCAAACTCACAAGTACACCGCTGAATGTATTGATTTTCCACCACATGTTTCTCAGTCCCTCATTTACAGGATGCACTGTACTCCTCTAACATTCAAACCCACATACATGTATAAACATGCAGTATAGGAGCTCCCACAGGCAATACAAGTATGCACTCTCAAACAGTTTCTCCCTCTTTCTGTCACACATGCACACACACTGACTTGCACACATCCCTGCACCTACACTCACTCACACATACTTGTGACTGGTGCCGAGACGTTGTTGTATAAACAGCTTATGTAGGGTTTCGAGTGGAGAAGAAGCATGAAGGAGGGAGAGAGCTTGGGGTGCTTTTGGCTTGCCTCTGTCTGCTGTCAGGGCCGTGGAAGACATGATGGAGGTTTCTCTCTCCTTCCACTCTGTGTTCTGATTGGATGTCCTCCTTACTCTCCCTCCTCTCATTGGACGACCCTTGTCAGTCTCAGAGGAGAACACTCTCCAATCCTCTATAATGGCTTCCAAAATATTCCACTGTGACTAAGGAACTGGTTCTGTCTATGTGAAACTGTTGTGACGAGTCTGAATAAAAACACCAAAGGGAAAAAAAGGATGATTAACACTGTTATTATTAGCCAGACAAAGTTGAGATGAGTTTGTTATTTGTCTTCATGTTTACGAAGTGCAGGGACAGTTTGGTCCCCTCCATTCGTGGTCACCATGGAAACGATGACATTTGTTATGCTGAGAGGCCAGTCCAGAAGGGGCTCTGGTTTTCTCTGAGAGGGACAGGAGGTCCTTTCAGAAGACCCAGTTTAAACTTCACGGCTCAATGATTATTAAAATTTCAGCTGCCACTCTTGAATTATTGAGGAGGATTGCTTCTGGGGGATTTGGGAGTGGCCCTCGGGGCTAATGAATTAGTGAATGTGGGTTGATTGCATTGACTATGAGACGACGTCCGTACCCCACGCACTGGAGGGGTCTGGGCGTCGCTGCACACACCTCTCCGCTCATCCTCTTAAGATATAATATGGATTTTTTGAAAATCTGCTTTTCTTCAGAGGGTTGAGTGTGTTGCATTGTTTATGAAGGAAACCAAACTTTGTAAAAAAAAAAAAAAGAGACCTGTTCATTGTTTGTTCATTGATGACTTTGCTCTGACCTTGTAAAGGAGGTAAACTGTACCCACATCAAATGGCTGTGGGCAGGGAAGCAACACCAGTACATCCAGATTTTAATCCTTTTTGTGTTTGCCTAAGGTAGGGCTCCATGATGTCTGATTAAGCTAGCTAGCTCACACAGCCATTGTATGCTGCTGTGCTGACTGTGTAAGATGTCTCTGTTGGGACAGGTGTTCTGAGTCCATTATGGGAGGCTTATGGTGTTTAAACTAAGGGCCACAGCTCTTAGGCAGTTTACTTAGAGAGACACCTCATTTGAATGCTAAAGAGAGACATGCTGGGCAAAGCCTGAGACATGACCTCATGTCCTAAGTAGTCCAGATTTACCAAGAGGCTACTGAAGTCAATGTTTACATTAACTCTATCCAAAGTAGCTTTTGGACCTCCTTGTTTTCATCGTTCTTTTTTTTTTTTTTTGTTTGTTTGTTCCCGTTGCTAAATTGATTCTTTCCTCCCTCTGTGGCCGTTCAGTCTGCATGTCCTTGTTTGGTAAAGGGGGAGCCTGGGGGGGTTCTGGGGGAAAAGCCCTGTGCCCCGTGGCCACGACTCAGCGTTGGCACGCTGGCCCAAACACCCATCTGCTCACTGGCAGGGCACACATCACGCTCCTCTCTTGAGACGGGCACACAGAGGCTGGCACCATTTTCTCACTGTCTCTGTCTCTCTTTCTCACTCTTTCTCACTCTTGTTTTTCCTCCTAACTCTTTTTTTTTTTTAACTGTGAAGAGGAAGAGTGTTGTGGTGGAGAGCTATTTCACATTTCCTGTGCAAACAGACACAGGGGAGGCCTGGCTAGGCTAAGCTAGGCGCTAAAGAGGAGGATTAGGGTATGGGAGACACTGGGAACCTAAAGCCCTGTGTGGGGAGTGGCAGAGCAGAGGTGGGGGAGGGCAGGGAGTGGGAGTGGAGGATTGGGAAACCGAAGCAGGGGATGAATGGAGGGGGGGTGGCTGGCTGCAGAACAATCTAAAGACCCTAATTTTGCTGA
Organism: Alosa alosa; assembly: GCF_017589495.1. Lineage (NCBI taxonomy): Eukaryota > Metazoa > Chordata > Actinopteri > Clupeiformes > Clupeidae > Alosa > Alosa alosa. Next base: position 9,554,403 of record NC_063192.1, read on the forward strand.
ACTGGCAGTGTGCGGATCATTCATCCACGGCATCTGTGCCCACTTCCAAACCCTCTCCCATCTCTCTCTCTGACACCTCCCCCTCAGTTTTTAATCTTCAGTCGATCTCTCTCAAGTAGCCTGTATGTCCTCTGTGATTCTTTTCCATCTTTGTTTCCTGTCTTTTCCTCCCCCCTCACTTCCTCTCTCTTCTTTCTTTCTTTCTTTCTTTCTTTCTTTCTTTCTTTCTTTCTCTGGTTCTTCCCAAAGCTGGGAGAAGCTTTTATTCTGTCGCCACCCCCCAGCTCTATCTAGTCCCACCCATGGGGCCAATTAGAAAGCTCTCGCTCAGCAAGCCCACACGTTTGAGAGCCTAGGCGAAACCCACCACCTATGAGCTCACAACCAGTGCCTGTAGGGCCATGAGCTCTCTTCTTCCTCTTGACTCCATCCGTCTGTATGAGCCCATACCGGGGAGGGCAGTGCAGTGGGTGTCCTCGGTCAGAGGATTTCTCATTAAGCGCTAAGAATGTCACTCCAGGTTCAGAAAAAAGGGAGAGATCCTCCTCTGCAGTGTTTCAGGGCAGCCGTGGACTGCCTAATTAGCTTTACCCAGAGGTGTAAGAATAATGAATGAAATCAGCCGCTTCGTGAGTGAGTATGAAGCTAAGATACGACAGGATTCTCGGCCGGTCTGAAGATTCTGGAGAGGCTAGCCCACCTCATCTGTAGCTTTCTCCCCAATTGCATAGTGCTACAGTCATCATACCCAATAGAGAAGGAAATAATACTCATTTATTTTATTTCAATTCATTTCATGATGAGTGCTTGAAGCTTTCAGGAACAAACAGAGCCCCTGGTGAAGAGTGTGCTGGGTAGATTCCCTGTCCGCTGCGGTGCTCTTCACCTGCCCTCAGCCCTCACCTGGGCCCCAGCTGGACTGGCTCTCAGGCGCAGATGAAGGATGGAAGATGAGGGAATCACAGCTGTCTGGCGTCCTGTCCATCTTCCGCTTCCTCTGGCTGTGGCACTGGATTGCCTCATTTTAGTGCATCTCCACTGACTCGGCCGATCGCTACTTTCTTTCTTTTTTCTTCCTTTTTCTTTTTTTCCTTCCTTCTCTGTTCTCTTTCTTTCTCCCTCCCTCCCTCCCTCTCCCTCTCCATCTCCATCTCAATCCTCCTGTGAGTCTGAAGTGCTGCAGAGGCCTTGAGGCTGCACAGGGCCACAGCGCTCTCTCTTCCTATCCCCCCGGCAGGAGAAACGACCCCGAGTGACCTCAGCGGGGAGGGCAATGAGCGGCGGGCAGAATTTCACACTTGCGTGCTCGGGCGGCATGTTTTTTTTCCGCAGTGCAGCTCTGCGAGTTCCATTTGTCATTGCTCGGCCCGCTGCCCTGCGCACATCTCTTCATTAGCCACAATCTTTCTCTCTCTCTCTCTCTCTCTCTCTCTCTCCCTCCTCTCTCTCTGGCCTCTCCCCATCTTCATCCTCTATTACTCTCTATCTGTCTTCTTTCTCTGTCTTTGGCTCTCTCACCATCCATGCATTTATCTTTTTCCCCTGTCCCTCTGTATCTCCATCTACCCTTCATTCCTTTATTCTACCCTTCTTTCTCTCTCTCTATCTCTCTCTTCCATCACGTATGATAGCGTAGCATGAAGGCACAGCCAGGATACAGGGCTCCTCTTCTGCCTCTTCTACAAAGCTACTGTCACACTCAATACATCAGCCCACAGCAGAGGACAAAACATGGCTACAGTAGGAGAATGACACTGCAGTCTGTGTGTGTGTGTGTGTGTGTGTGACAGGATGTTGGAGTGAGAGGTCAGATACGTTTCAGGCTATGTGTTTGTTTCCTATTTTGAGATTTTCAGTATTCCCTTGTTTCTGCATGCTTGGGTTGGGGGTGGAGGACAGATAAGGAGCTGTGTGTGTGTGTGTGTGTGTGTGTGTGTGTGTGTGTGTGTGTATTGGGAGGCATGGGTGTTTGGTGTAAGCACACAGGCCTGGATCTCTGTGTTTAGGGGTAAGCAACCCAGAAGTTCCCAAAATTTTCAGTGTGTGCTCAGTGGTGTGTTTGTCCATCACACCGGCGTGTGTGTGTGTGTGTGTGTGTGTGTGTGCGCGTGCGCGTGTTAATGTGTTTAGTTTGGAGAGAGAGAGAGAAAGAAAAGTAAATTGCAGGCCCAGTGAAGAGGTTTTGTGTCAATATGTTTTTATATGGTTACTTCTGGCCATTACAAAACAGATACCAAACACTAACACAAGAAATGACATTAACCTCATCCAGAGCATAATCTCTCTAAGATTAGTTTAATGGTTGTGTCTGTGCATCCATGTTTGTTTATATGTGTGAATGCTCATTGAGTGTTGCCTCAGTGGGGTTGTGGGCATACATAGTGAGTGGGAATTTTTTGTGTTTCAGTATGTGTGTGTGTGCGTGTTGTGTGTGTTTTTTGTGTGTGTATGCATGTGCACATATCATATGTGTGTGTATGCATTTGCGTACGTGCGTGTGTGTGGGTGTGTGTGAGGAGGAAGGAGAGCTTGCGTAGTTCTCAAATGGCTGTGATAATGAATCTTCCTCTGGAGAGCTCTTGTCCTCTATATATAGCGCTCCTCTGGTTTGCTGTGCTGGTGATAATTGCATCCAGAGGTGAGTGAAACACCAGGGGTGTGGTGCTGTGGATGGCAGGCGCTTGTGGGCCGGGGGCCATTGTTCTAATGAGATCAGATGAGATCTGCACATGTCCATACTGTAGCCCAATGAGCTGGCTGGCAGTGTCCATGTGTGGGTGTGAGTGTAGTTGTACATCATTGTGTGTGTGTGTGTGTGTGTGAGGAGGGTGTAAGTCCCTATGAGTGCACACATCCCTGTGTGTGTAAGTGCACACTGTGTGCGTGTATATGAGCGTGAGGCGTGTTTTCGTGCGAGTGTGTTTTCGTGCTCATCACTGCTTGCTCTTCTCCCTGGCAACCTCTTACCTCCCAGAGGCATGACCTCATCACGCAGGAGAGATGAGGACGTTCACCCCACCCCAACCCCTATCCAACCCCTCCAGCTGAGCACCCTCAATGAGCCTGCAGCTCCCCACACTCAAAACTCAATGGGCGGTGTCTCCCTCTGTCTCTTTCACTCTCTCTCATACTCTCTCTTTCTCTATCTCTCTCTCTCTCTCTTTCTTTCTGTCTCTCTCTCTCTCTCTCTCTGAGCAAATTGTGTGCCGCATGTGTGTTTATTTTTTGAGCTGAACCGTTTGTGTGTCTGCAGAGTGTGCTTGTCAAAATTAGTGAGTGTAAAGTCCTTTTGTGTGCGTGCGTGTGTGTATGTGTGTGTGTCTTTGTGTCTTTTTGAGTGTGGGAGGTAGTGTCCTGTGCTATTTTAGGGGGTTGAGACTTTAGTCCTAGGGCCCAATGTCTGAGTTCAGTGGGGTTTTTTTATTTGTTTTTTGAAACGTGACTTCCTGAGCAGATGTGCTAACCTCAGTAAAAGTGGCAGTATACAAAGGAATTGAATAATCTCTTTCTCTTTCCCTTTTCTCTCTCTCTCTCTCCCTCTCCCTCTCCCTCTCCTTCTCCTTCTCCTTCTCTAGGTTGGCTCAGCAGTATGTGTACCCCCAGGCCTTTGTCCAGCCCAGTCTGGTGTTACCAACTCAGGTCACATCTACCGTAGGCTCCCCCTATCTGGACTACAACACAGCCTACGCCCAGTACGCATCTGCCGCCTTTGAGCAGTACCCTTATGCAGCCTCGCCAGGCTTCCTCAGCTACACATATCCCACCACGACCGCCCTTGGACCCTCCGCTGCTGCCACCCCGAACCACCTCCCACCCCCCCTCTCAGCAGGCTCCAACCCTGCAGCGGCCGCCTTCCTCCAGTATCCCGCCCAGCCATTGCATTCAGATCGCCTGCAGTGAGGAGGACTGGGCAAGCAGAGTAGATTATTGCACTATGACGTCATCAAGATGGGACAAAGGGCTGTGATGTCATCAAAGTGGGGCTTGTTATCATCAAGTGGAGCCCCCAGTTACACCCAAAGGGCTTCCTGTTTATGGACTATGTTACAAACAAACAAGCAAAACAAACAAAAACAACCATTAGTTTAAAAAAACATTAGTAGAACATTTTTTTTACAATTTATTAATATTATAATTAATGTTATTTTTCACTGTGTATCTTTGTTATCGTCCGTGCTGGTAGTGTAATTGTTATATGAACTCAGTGGACTCAGGGCCCTGGCTGTGTATTGGAGTGTGGATAAGGGGGTGGTTAGGGGCCCCAGGTAGACTCTGAGAGAGGCCAGGGAGGAGGCCTCGAGCAGGGGGGGCCTTTGGGGCCTTGGCCAAGCTCCACTGCTCAGGACTAATGGAGGAGGTGGATGATCAACAAGCTAAGGGTTACTTTAAAACTAAATGTTGAAACCCTAACTCTTTTTTTTAGGCACCACAGCACAGGCAGACAGACACAGACAGACAGACACACACACACACACACGCGCACACACAAACACAAACACGCATACACACACACACTGACAGTATATACACCAATGTCTAGAGGTACTGAATACTATTAGTAAATGTATGGGTAGTTTCATGATCAGGGTTAGCATTTGACATTATCCACGTACATGTCTTTGTACTGTGATTATGTTGGAGAACTAGGGCTGTCAATCGATTAAAAAATGTAATTGAATTAATTACATACTCTGTGATTAATTAATCTAAATTTATCGCATATATAATTTTTGCTGTAAAAGTATTTCAAATATTTAAATTCAAATAAATAATTGAATCAGCATTAGTGACATTAAAGTTCAAAAACTCTTTTATTATTATTATTATTATTATTATTATTCACTGTTCAAATAATGGCCATAATAATCTATGATATGACCTAATATGCTGAGGAAATAAATTCAAAAGTGCTTTGGGAAGATGTTTTTTTTTTCACATACAAGGCCTTTCAGGCCACAGAGATAACCTAGGGGACACAATGAAAATAAATTAACACTCCCCTCAATGTCAACACTATTTCTTTGCATTGATGTGCGACTTTAGAGTTGACGAACTCCGGTGATATGCAAATTCCTTGCTGCAGACATGGCAGAGGACTTTTTATCAACACCATCAGGCGTTTTTAAAAGTAAATGTTCCAATCAATGATCTAGGCAGCACATTTTCTTCTCTCTCCTTTATTTTACATTCTAATGGTTACTGACTAGAACGGCTCGGGGTCAAAGGTCATACAGAATCGATTAATCTGCACTATTTTTTTTAATCAGTTAGTTATTTTTTCTCAAATTAATTAATCGAAATGAATCAGTTATTTTGACAGCCCTATGGAGAACTATATGTTATTATTAATGACTAGGCTAAACAGCACAAAACATCTTTTGTCCACAAAACTTTATTGTAGGCAGAAAACTGGACTACCCCAGGACATTCTGTAATATGTTACATTTGGCATGTTAATGAAAGTGCTTGAACTTATTTAGTGGAGGAAATACTACAGATATGTATCAAACTACGTCACAGCCTATCAACAAAGATTTAAACTCTAAAGTTTTACATCAAACAGTTTTTGGAAGTATCAAACAGTAACATTAGAAGTATACATAAGAATTGTCAATGACCAGTTGCATGATTTTTTCTTCCTTCAATGGATGTAGATAAAACAAAACAAAAGAAAGAAACAAATGATGATGTATTAAGGTTTAATTTGTAGGCCTGGCAAAACAAAGTGCTTCCCCTGATTGTGAAACTACCTAACACCACACCACTTCAAAACTGTCCTTGATGAGGCCTTTTGTATATTTCCTTAATTCTTCACTTTACAGCTGTTTATGAAACATGGACCCTTTATGTCTTAGAATTCTGAAGGGTTTAGAATATTAGCCTGAATTTAGCCAATTAGCTATTTTCCCTTCATGCCTATTCTGATTTATGTCTGTAAAATCTCCCTGTCTCACTTTTCACCACCACCTCCCTCTCGTTCTCTCTCTGTCTCTTTCTTCATACAAAATGCGCAACACACAATCATTGTTCAATTGAATATGCAGTTTGGTAGTGGTGGGCAGATGAAAATGTCCAAGGTAGACAACACTGTAAGTTTAGATAATTACTTATCTAAAGCCAGGATAATTAGTAAGGAGATATTTATGTTGACAGCCATGGGAGAGGTGATACAGTATTTATGTTTAAGGTATTTATATTGCAGTAACAAATATCCATGTTTCACCTGTGCTTCCATGTCACTCTCGAAGATAACCGATCAGACCTGTCTCTTTGGAGGCTTTCTCTGATACGGTCACCCTCAGCTTACAAAGGCCTGGCATAGTCGTCGTGCCTGAGGAGGTCTGCTATGTTGGGTTTTAGATGAGGTTATTTCAGGAGGAGTGGAGCCCATTCCAATAAAAGACTTTTCAGAGCACGGGGGTGCAGTGTCATAATTTAATAACAGCTGTATGAAAGCCTGACACTTGTCCATACAGGGACATACCTGACGTGGATGAAGATTTAGATGGTCTGTGAGAAGTGGATGTAGATTTGGGAGGGAGGAAGGGTGGTAATTTGGGGTACTGGCATTGCCATACTGTTGGCATTTCTCAGTGGCACAATATTTATGTATGACAGAAGCCATACAACATGTTCACAATAAAGGACTTTGTAAATATATGTGTTGTAATTGCACATTTATCTTTGTATCCAGGCTCATGGGTTGAGAAGGAGTCTTGTAGGTATGACATTGCATACTGGTTGAAAAGGCAAAGCCAGACATCTTTCACCCAAAAGGAAATGATTTATGCACTTATCCCCTATAGTTCTGTGGTCTGTGGCAGCGCATAAATAAAAGGGAACCTTAAATTAACAGCCATTTTGAGCTCCACTGAACAGGAACTGAATTCTACCTCAGACTCAGAATATTTGTCAGGGGCCTCATGCAACACTATTCAATGAGCAATAACCCTAGTCTTAATGTTACTGAACCAGTGTTTGATGTAGTGTACCTTTCCATTCTGAATATTTTTGCAGTAAATTGCAAAAGTTGTATTCACCCAAAACCTTCAGTGTATTGCAAGTTTGCATACCATACGAGTAAATTATATTGTTGGTTTGCATTAAGTAGCCATTTTAAAATTCACACAATCAAATCACACTTCACACAATTCACTTCAGCAGTCCACTGTAACTGTAACCCAAGTTATTGTAGCCTATGCTGTGTATTGCATGCTGCAGAACTTATTTTTACAACCATTATTTTCTCCACACATGACAACATTTAATTGGGTTCAAACGTACACAAATGTGTGTGGGCGGTGTGCAGCCTGCTGTATGCAGTTGCCATTGTGACTGATGTAGACACAGTTGAGTACAGAATGAAAGTAGAGGGGCTTTCCTAACCGGGTTAGTCTGTTATCTCTCCACCGCAAATACAGCCCCGTGCCACCACCACCTACACACCCACCCACCCCTGCCTCAGCCTCACCCATCCTGCCCCCTGTTACCCCCTGTGGGGGCCTCTATCTCTCCACAGAGATCTGCTCTGCCAAACACCACACCAGCCACTGCAGTAGATCTGCTCGCTTATCCCCAGCCCCCACCCCACCTTCCAACACTAGTACACGTCGACACTCACACAACCTCCATTTAAACTAACTAAGCTAACAAAGTCTGACACTCTGAGTCATCATAGATAGTTAAATGTTTCTGTTTTACTTGGTCAAAACCCAAATATGTGATTTTTGTTTATGGGTCAGGTTTTGTTTGTTTTTGGTACAGAAACGCGAGATCGGATGATTTGTATACAAAGTGAAAGTCAACTTAATCATAGCAAATAATACAGTTTGGGGGAGGTGAAACACACACACACACACACAGTAACACTCACACCCACCCACCCACACACACACACACACACACACACACACACACACACACAAATAAAATGAAAAATGAATTGAAGAATAAAACCCTGGTTAACTCTAGTATCATACATCCACATCCCGTACTGTAGAAAACAAAAAAAATGGAAAAAATGAGATCATAATCAGATGAAAAAAATGAAAAAGCATGCCCAAGTTCACTGTTCTAGCTCACCCCTGTCATGAGTGTAGAATCTGAGTGCTGCCTCCTCCACAGACCCCCAAGTCCAGTCCCGCCCCTTCAACCACCCACACCCATGCTCTTGCCCTTCCCCTCCCTGCCCCACAAACTGCCCCTTCCCTTCGGATGGCCTACCCAGCACACACCAGCCTACCCTCAGACCCACCTCTGTAATGGAGGGGGTGTTGGAATCGGGTTTACTGTGCCCCCCCTGTGGAATCTCGACGAGAACACAGTCCTGGAGGCTAGGCTAGACTAGGCTAGCAGCTGTGTGCTCGCATGCGTGTCTGTGTTAGTCGGCGGATTAGTTGGTCTGCCCCTACACACCGAGGGGGCGTGTGACTGCATGTTAGTTGGTTCGGAGGTTTAGTGGCCTATCTCAGGCCATGCCTGACCCTGTGGAGCAGTGTTAGAATTAGTTCATTAGTTTGGAGTCTTCCTGTAAGAGCATGTACAACTTAGTGTAAAATGTATGTGTGTGTGTGTGTGTGTGTGTGGTTTGTGTTTGGTTATGACAGGGGGTTGGAGGGGCAGGTGTTGGTCTTTGGTGGGGGAAGAGTTCCGGCAGGTTGGAGGGGGGCAGAGCCTGGCCCTGCTTCCCCAGCAGTGTGCAGGTTTATAGGGCTTGGGTCTTGAGCTCGATGGGCTCCCCGCGGGTGTCCTGCTGGTTCTCCGCCTCTGGGGGCCGGCTGCCCTTCAGAGTGGCTAGCCTCTCAGACAGGCCACGCATGCGGGGGAACAGCATGAAGTCGTACAAGATAGCACCCATCGCACCGCCAATCATGGGTCCAACCCAGTACACCTGCAGAAGGAAGACGCCACAACACAGTAAATAAAAACCAGCAGAATAGTACAAAATAGTATAGAATAGTACAAAAATAGTATAGAATAGTACAAAAAATGTCTAATCATTGTTTTGTGTGAGGTTTCTGCGGATTAGGATAATACAGAAGAGACATACCATATAGCTAGAAATTGATTAATGTATTTTAATGTATTATGTTTATATTATGCTTTGTTTTACCCAGTGGTTGATGAAATTCCTCATGAGGACAGCAGGGGCGAAAGACCTGGCAGGATTCATACCAGCTCCAGTGTAGTACATCTGACACAA
>NC_063192.1:9913604-9978604 GCF_017589495.1 Alosa alosa
TACACATCTTACACTATTTGATTTGCCATTTTAATTAGTTAAAAGGAGCACAGGTACACAATCAGACATGTTTTTTTCTAAATGCAGGCAAGAAGACAGTTTTTGTTTTAATTATGCTGTCTGTTGGGAAGTACCTTTTTTCTCTCTCCCCCGCTGTGTCCCCATGATTTAACTAATTGAAGGAAAATATGCAATCTAACTAACAGGAGCTTGATAGATTGGTAAACGGATGTGGCATTGTGGAAACGTTTCATCGCTCTTGATTGGAGATTAAAGCTTGGCGGAAACGGCGAAACTCTGTCTCTGAAAAAAAGTCTTGTCAACAAGTATGTTTGTTCACAAAATCCGGTGCTAAGGAGCTGTCCGCACACATTTGCCATACATGATTAAGTTCCTCGTGGCCAATCAAATCCACTGCTCAACCAGCATTCCAGAACGTATTAGTGACATCTCGTTAGCAGAAAACAGATAAACTGAAGGGAAGACAAAATTGGGGGAACACGCCCGCGTTGTTTATCAAGCAGAATAACTGCCGAGGAGATCCTTGTGAAATGGCAGTTTTTAAGATTCTGTCCTGGCGGATCTGCTCCTCCCTGTAGTCTCGGCTGTCTCTCACAGTCCCCTTCGAGGCAGCCTAATAAAGCTGTTTACTGCTCCCAGGCCGTTTCTGCTTTTGCTCATATTTCTCTCTTTTTTACATAGTCATTCCGCTACCAGTTTCACAGTCTGGAAACTGTTATATGCCCATAGAACCCTGTAATTGAACTCTCTAAAAGGGATGCTCGGCAGGCTAAAGATCTCCAGTTAGGGGCAAGCCATTTCATTTACGGTGCAATTTCACAGGATAGGCTACAATTTACTGTGTGCATCTCTATGGGGTTGACACCAGAATTGACTGTTTCATCAGGTCATGTTGTCAGTAAAAATGGAGGAAACTAGGTAGAGGGAAGATTTAGTCAAAACATTAGCCTTTATACTGTTCCAATAGATTTGGTCGTATTTTTTACTTAAAAAGTTCACTTTTATTATCCAGTAGACTATAAGGAGAAAGCTAGTGCAGTCCGCCTATCAACCAAAGTCTCCCTTTGAAAGCTGTGTATTTAGAAAATGGTCAAGAAATAAACATTTTTGCCACATTAAAGAAACTGCTAAAAAGCAAGAAAACATTTAGTGTAAACTAAAGCCAGAGGTTACTTTTTATGACAATATGTGTCATGCATTGACAGAATTACTTGTTCTGCAGTATGTACAAATGCTGTTTAAAGAGACCTTTTTTTTAATTTCATCAACAATAATCCTGAAAATCACCTGATATCCCTGCCTCTTTATCAGCCTGTTTTAAAGGTCTGAACAAGTGCAGTTGCATGCTCAGAACAATGCCAAATGCACTTATACAAGACCATGTGATACTTTCACAATAGGAATATGGGGAAAACACAGGAGCACATTTTTTGGTGTTTATTTTGTAGCCACACCTTAGCATTCTACCGTATTTAGCAAGGGTGGAGGTGATGAAGGGTGGAGAGCTTTGTTTTGTCAACTTGATGACCTGTTTTGAGTATTACTGAAAAAAAAAAAGACAATGTAAGATAACATAAGGCAACGTTGAGATAACATTTATCAGTTTGAAATAATAAGTGACTGGATTTATTAGAACACACGCATTTGGCAGTTTTGTGGATAAACTTTTTATTCTGTGTGTGTGCCTGTGTGTGGTAGGAGTCAGTGCCATGCTGATTGATTTTCATTTAAGAATGCCTCATTGCTTTTATATACCAGGAGGTAAGTAGCCAGTTTATTAGGGGTTTAGGGACCAGAAACAGACCTGGCTGTCAGTCTCTGTTAAAGCTACATTCCAGCTCCTTAATGGGTCAGCTTGTTCTTTAGCTGAGCTATTTTGAGTCCACTGATAGTGTTATACAGCATGTATAGAGATTCACAGGAAAGACATGTGTTTCGCTTGGCTTAATATCCAGTCTGCTTCTCATTCGCACTACATTTCCCAGAGTTCACCACCACAGTCAGTTACAGTCACATGTAGTCTACGGATGTTTTACATATTTTTTTCTTCTTCCCCCTGTGTCATGGCTCAGACCTTCACCTGAGAATGAAAAAACAAATGTTGTTTGGCTTAATCAGTCCAAAGCTAACACTTGACCATGGTATCCCAAGTACAGCAAGGATCAACAGCAAGCAGCGTTTGCCATTGATTAGTAAACATTGTTCTTTGGCTAATAGCACAGTGTAAATGAATAGATTGATCAAGTGGATGACTGATCATGCCAGAGTGAATGGCACTTGGGCCACAACTCCACACAGTGAACTGTCAAGAGTGAGACGTCCTTTGTGTATATAATAAAGCTTTAATGTTACCGTAGTCCATGTCCAATGTAGGCTGAATGGGAAGATAGATTACATTGACTGTGTGACTGTGTCTGTAGTTGTAGAGAAGTAGAGAAGTGAGGGTATTATGATAAAAGTTTCTGAGAAGTGCAGAACTTTATGATGTTTCTTAATGTGACTAAAAACCCTTCTCTAATTAGTCTGATGCATTTTATTCTCAGCTGTGTTTTAGTCCCTTGACTTTAAATGAATGGTATTAAAATGGCAAGGTCTTTTTTCTATTCCCAGAAACATTTTACCTTCTTAGACAATAGTGAAGGTCGGTTTTAGGGGCAGTAGACTTTATCTTTTTTTTTTTAATAAAAACCTCTGACTTGGTGAAAGTTTAATTAATAAGGGACTTTAAGCGTGGGGACGCGTCTTTAAGGGGTACTTATTTTTCCATCTGGGCTATCCTCCAAAAAAAACTAGTCAATTAGGGTCTTAAGCTGCAGAGACAAAAACGTTATTAGTTCTAGCAAAAAGAATAATGGGTTTAAAAGGTTTTGCTTGAGAGGTGGGCATGGGCCCAGGCTGAATCCTGAGTCTTCTGAATTTTTAGTTGTTGTTTTTTCTTTCCCTTTTCTTGCAATCGTGAAATACCAAGCTGATTATTATTCATGCGAGTGTTTTTTCCCCTTGTCTTTGTTTCCCCCGAATAACAGAGGTTAGGTAGAAGCCGTCATGGTTTATAGTCACCAAATAAAGCAAAGACAATGTGTTTTCAAGTGATCGTTCATTAAAATTTCCTGGAAATGCATTGCGTTGTTTTTCTCTCCCTGCCTCCTGTCTCCTTTCTCAATTCATGAATTGTGAAGCGCAACATGAAATGCCTCGTTCTGCGATAAGTTCAGGCTCCGCACAACAGGCAGGGTTTTGGGCCGGTGTTTAGTCGACATTCTTGGGAAGCGGCCAGTTCCATCTTCCTTCTGGGGATCCTGTTAAGGAGGAAGAGTTTAGAGTGTAATTCAGAAATAATTGTCTTTGCTGTAGCACCGCTCTTTGTGTTCTGCATGGAGCACATCCTGGGTCGAGGCCTGCAGGATATCTACCTCACTGACATGTGAACAGCCCTGGTACCAGGAACCATGTGACCCCATCTGCTCAGTCCCTCACCTGCCCGTGTCAAATCCTCTTACAGGAAGGAAACGGAGGGAATTGCCTCTCCGATCCCTGGTTTTTATTACCGCCGGCCTGACAGTGCAGAGATATAGTGCGCCGCTGTTTATTGTGATGCATCTTAATGGACACTTTCACACACAGCTATTCCAAGCAAGAGTGTCCTCTGCATGGTGCCCAATTGCACATCGGAAATAAAATATGTGCGACCTTCAGGTGGGGATATCCGCATGGTAATGGTGGCATGGTAACAGAAGATGAGCAAGGGTTTTGCACTGATGAACTCTTTACCTTGGCGGTGGTCATTTTGAGAGGCAGGTTCTGTCGTGGGGGACAGGCCGGTGTGACAGGACGGATTAGATGGAAATAACGTAACTGTATATGCGGAGCATAAGGAGCACCTAAAACTCCTTGAACCCCCGAAAATGTCACCGCCGGTGGAGCCTCTGTGAGCCCAAAGGGCATTACTGGTACCCAAATGAATGCCAGCAAGCGATTGGCTTATGGTGGATCATCAAATAAATTAATTGTTTCCTCTTCATGGTAAGAAGGTGCTACTCTTCCCAAATCGAGTGCCTGTACTTGGTTATTACACTTTAATAGCTTGCTCGCCAAACTAACCATATATTACGGCGCGTGCAGACTCAGATCAGAGAAGATGAATTGGCTATTAATTAGAGTTGCGCTGAGAGGGCACCAGGGAGAGACTACTCACAGCTGCGCAATCAGTGTCAACGGGGGCCTTTTCCCAGCCTAGGAGAGGCAGGCCACCGCCAGGTCAAAAGGGTCTGTGTTGGGGCTCGGGAGACGCGGAGGTGGAAGTGAATTGAATGCAGCCAATCAGCGGCAAGACCATTGTGCCCCGACACAGGAGACAGATCTCCGGCCCCGCCACTCGGAAACCGCTCACGCAGCGATCTTAATCAGCGACGCGCCCGTGTTTTATGTCGGGTTTGGCTCGAGAGGCGCCAGCAACAAATACCTCACGGCTGGAAGACTTTAAATTAGAAAGTTATGGATAAAATATTTGACACAGGGCGTGATTTGTGGCGAAAGCGGTCACCGGGCCCACTGTCAGCGGCAGCGCTTTAGAATTAGCCTTTTATCACAATTAATTAAAATACCCTATAGGAGACGTTCCATCTTGAGCTCATCGGCGTGGGATAAATAAGTCAAAGCAGGAGGATATATGTCCCTTTATTGGCTGACATGATCTCGGCAGCATCAGTAGCGGAGGGGCCTTTGCGCGTCCCTGTTGCGCGACTTTGCGGAGGAGTCTCCACCATCACTCACGTTGAGCGCTCCCCCACTTTATGACTCGTTTTGTTAAAAACCTCTTTTTTTAATGCAAGGTATTAGAGTTATGGCCTGTCTATGCAAATGAGTACGTTCTGACAGTTTGTTATTCATGTCATCGCCTTTTTAAACACTTAACTGCCATAAATTCAGCACTGACAGGCCGCTTCGAAATTGCCACTAAATATTATTAAATATTTTAACAAGTTCCTTGTAAATATGCCTTAAATGTTTGAACGATGGTCAGGAAGAAAAATGGCCTTGCATCAACTTATTAGAGGCAATAAAGTGGCTATGATTTACTGAGGATGTAGAACAACTTGGGCCACTTACTTTTTTTCCCCCTCTTCTGCCAACCCCTTATCGCCTTGCCTTGTCCTGATGCGCACAGTAAACATCAATGCATTGTTTTAAACCCCGAGATTTTACAAGTCATGCAACGTTGACAGGACCAGTACGCGAAGCGTCCCATTTGTGAGACAATCACCCTGATGGCCGGGCACGGAATGCATCACCCGTTTTTAAAGTCCTCCAAAGAGCCCCTTTATGCTTTTGACTGTCAGATGCTTTAAAATTTGTTGTTGTTGTCATAGGCATCGACTGATGAGAAAGTTGGATGATGGTGATGATGATGGTTTCCACATGTTTGTTGGGAGAGTGGGGCATCTTGTCATTGTTATGAGTATGGAATGGCTTATACGGCATCGGCACTCGCTTTTAGATTAGTGTGGAAGCGCTTCAGATATATGTCTACTTAACAAAACTTTTAGTGTCACCATGGAAATTTCATGACTCTCACATCAACATGTCCAGTACCAAACTACAGCATTTTGAGAGGCCCAGAACAGTGCGCTAGTTAAATTTTAGTGTGGATAGCAAAAAGTGATATGAAGTGAATGTACAAAACCGAGTTATTTCTAGCAAATAAAAACTAATAGTAGGGTTATAACTTCACTGTAGATGTCATTGCTTATACACTGCTCAGTGGGAGCCGGAAGTCAGTTTGTTGATGCGTAATGTACAGTAGGCTGTTTAGGCTCCAAATTCATTCGTCAGATCCCAGATGTTCGACAAGTACCACTCCACCACTGTGGGAGGTTATTGGATGGCCACAGAAGGCAAGTTACTAATTTATTTTTATTAAAAGTCAAACAAACTGCACCATTTTAAAAATACTTGACATGATGACACAATAAGTGTAATGGAAGTTTGGTTTGTGGTGCATCGAGCAATTATTAAAGGCTGTGTTTTCCGAGGAAAAGGAAAAAAGATGACTGCACAGCACATGTCTGGTACAGTGCTTTAAGCCCAGTAGTCCCAGGGAAACAAGCCCTTTTCGCCCCCCATTATATGGGAAGATGGTTTTCATGTGTTCAGCCTCTGATCCAAACCCTCCCCTCTGAACTAACCGATTTAGATTTTTTTTAACCAGTAACTCGCCATCACAGAGATGTCCTGTAATCAGTTTTTTTTAACCCCCTTCACCGGCACCGTGGGGCTTAATCAGTCTCCTCAGATCTCTCAGAGGATCTCGGCCCTTCCTTCGCTGCTGTGCATTTACAAGTTTCCGTCATCCTGTTGGACATGAATGCCCTGCCCAAGGGTCCCTCAAGCACCCACCCCAGCCCTCCCAAGCCACCATCACCACCATCACCAACACCACCCACTCCTCCCCCTTGGCCCCCATCTCTTCAGCGCTGGGCTGCGGACTCTCTTCTCTCTCTCTCTCTCTCTTTGGTTCTCTCTCTCTCTCTCTCTCTCTCTTTCTCTCTGGCTCCTCTCTCCATGTGCCGAGGCTGTCTGGGCGCATCACTCTGTGCGGCTGCTGTGACGTGACGGCTGCCATGTCAGCACGGAGCATCCCAACCACCCCCACACTGCCCCCACCTCCGTAGCCCTCTGCAAGTTTTTCGCGAGGTTGGCAGAATACGAGTGCCCCTCGTCTGGCTGACCGTAACCTTGCCACAAGCTCTTCTTGGTGTGTGTGTGTGTGTGTGTGTGTGTGTGTGTGTGTGTGTGTGACCATGTGTGTGTGTGTTTAATCTAAAGACTTGGAACAATGATGACTCAAGCCACACAGAATTCTCCTCAGGGGAGACGAGCCTTTGAAAGAATAAATAAATTAAGAAAATAAAGTGTGCAGGGCTCCACAGACGTTGCGTGTTTTTCCATAGACAGTAGCTGGACACTAAAAGCACAGGCAGGTCTTTGCCACAGCTCATTTGATTAGGCGGCCTCACACACAGGAAGTGCTGAAAGGCACGGCAGATAGCATCGTGGCGAGCCACTGACTCGCTACTCAGGGCCGGAGACAGTTGCCAGTCCCTCTGAAGCTGTCTTCAATCCAGTTAGAGGAATTGTGATTCTCTTTCTCTCTCTCTCTCTCTCTCTCTCTCTGTCTCTCTCTGTTTCTATCTTTCTCTCTTTTTCTGTCTGGCCTCTCTCTCTCTCCCTCTCTCTCCCCCCCTCCTCTATCGCTCCCTCGCTCTCCCCAAACACCCCCGCGGGTTCTTATTAGCAGGGTTAAGTATGAGGGGGCCTGTGTTGGTATTTCTGTGGTCGCTTGTGTGCTCTGCACATGAATTTTTTAAATTATTTATTTTCCCTGACAACGCCATATGGTGCTGCTACTTGTTTGTCATCGGCTTGCAGTGCGCTTCGGCAATGCAGGGCCCTTGATCGTATCGCTGTTGTGTCTATATGTTTACACACAGGTATTTCAAATACTACCAGTGCAGTGTGTGTGTGTGTGTATCGTACATGTTTTTCTGCATGTAATGTCTGACAAATATTTGTGAAATATAATTTCAGAATGTGTCTTTCTGTGTCAAACTTGGTTTTCTGAGCAGCATATGAAACAAGGGAAGTGGATTTTTTAGACAGGGTGTGTGTGTGTTCGTTCTCTGGCGATGGGAGGGCTCACAGTTGGGAATAAAGGGGTAGAGCGACATAAGTGGGGGTCATGTGGAAGGCTATGGAAGGCCCAGGAAAAAATGGGGTCCTGATCTTCCTGGAAATGTCACAGTAAATCGCTGCAGCTCCTCCCCAACGCAGAGAAATGATTAAACGTGCCCCTAAACTGGCCTGATTTGTGGGGGCACCTTGCCGATTTTATTTGCCACTGTTAACATTTTCATGTCTGCATTATGCATGCCGCCGCTCCGGGGCAAGGAAGTGCGACAAACAAATGGCCTGAGGGATGGGAGTAAACACTGGCTCTCATAGTGTGTGTGTGTGTGGGTGTGTGCCATGGCCACAATAACACACTCTCAGCTGCTCGCCATCACCCTTTTCCCCCCGATCACACACACACACACACACACACACACACACACACACACACACACACACACACACACACACACACACAAAGCCCACCAGGGCCATCTTTATCCGCGTAGACCACAGGCTTACAGAAAATGTCAAGTTTGGGTCAAAACCCTGATATGCTCATAGATCTGATGGCTTCTTATCTTCAAAGTGCACTTTGCCTATTAGAGGCAGATATTAGAGACAATTTAGCTTGTCTAATTCACATGAGCTGATAAGATCTTTTTTTAGCTGATTTTGGGGATGGATTTCAATGGAGAATCACAAGGCACAGAGCTGAATCTAAATTAGTAAAACAATTGTCTCTATGCCTCTATCCAGATATTTGTGAAATGACATTTTACAGTATTTCTGGCTGGCATTAGCGATGTAATTACCTGCCGTTCTGCGGGCTCCGCTCCTCTCCCAAGTGGAATAGAGGAGGAGATGGTGGAGACCGGGCGTGTGCCCTCGCTCAGATTGGATTGACGTGTGGGAGAGGCTGTCAGCTCTCTTTGCATCAAACGGCATCTCTCTCTCTCTCTCTCTCTCTCTCTTGTTCACGTGCACTCTCCCTCGTCAGGTCTCCCCTCCCTTGCCGCATCCTGACAATGCAAATCTATGCAAAGAGCTGAGCTCAGTTGGTGGACAGTTTGCACGGGCCCCTGACGGGCCACCGGGGCATTAGTTCAGAGAGGCACCGGCATCAGATGAGGAGAGTGATTATGATTATGACCCAGACGTGACGGTTTCAGGACTTTTTTTTTTTTTTTTTTTTCTTGATTCTTTCAGTCTGTCAGAATCAAGATAAGATTTTAGGTGTCACACAGTCAGTTGAAATAGTTGGATCTGGTAACATTTTGTGTGTTATGGTCTCGTTGTTTTCTTTAAATGTCAGGGCACTGCAAAGATGATGTGATAGAAAATGGCCTACAGTACCAGTCTACAGCATTATTCCTCTCTCCGAGAGTCCCACTGTGGCTTGATTCCTGTGTACTAATGCAGAGAGCATCAGGGAGGAGACTGATATTGTCTTTTTATGACTTGACCTTTGAGTTATTAGTTTCTTGTTTGATGAATAACTGTTGTCTAAGTGAGGGAATTGCGCTTTTGGTAAACAGACTCTGAGTACTGACGGAGCAGTCTTTGTCTCCACCCTCTCTCTCTTTTTTTCTCTCTCTCTTTCCCTCTCTCTCTCTCTCCTCCCTCCTTCAGCCTGGCTTAAGATATGAAGCCATTCAATATGAAAAGTTATGTTTTGATTAATTGAATGGAAAAGTTCTGGAAAGGTCAATAGCAGTTCATTGGCAGTGTCCTCTGGTGCATGGAAAATGGTCTTTTCCCTCCATAATTTTTGAATGTTGTCATGTGCATTGTACAATGGGACGGGCCTGGAAACAATTAGTGTTACAATTTACCAATCTCTCCCAATGTCACTCATCACATCCCTTTGGCAAATTCATGCATCTTCAGAGCATGTGTCTCACACTGATTTAAGTAAATACAGACTTTGTGCCATGCTTTTAAAAGGGATAATTACACAAAAAAGCAAGATCCTTGATCTTAATCTAGGACTGTTTTCTTCCTTCATGTATTGCACTTATAAGAGCATGTGGGGACATGAAAGAATTACTTCCATCTCAGAGGAATCTACATTTTCTCAGCTCACTGACTACGTATAGAAAGTCTGTGTGCTTTTGTTGTTTTTTAGATAGTATGCTTGTTGTGATAGGCAGCCTCTTGTACAGTAGGTGATAAAAGCTGTCCTTGTGCATTGGGTCTCAGTGACACACAGCCCTCACAGACCCCCATAAGCAGCAGTGCAATACGGATCTCACTTCTAATCTTTTTTAGCATTTGTTTATTTATTTATTTATTTATTTGTTTATTTATGTCTGAGCTCAGCATAAGCAACCCACCCTCCGTCTCCACTGTTTTGGCAAGTTGATAAAGCAATTCTGGTGGAAGAGTGCAAATATTGAAGGTATCTGGGAGAATGATGCACATCTGTCACACAGCCCAGGGGCAGAACCAGAGTACAACAAGGCAACAAATGCTGATCTCGGGCTTCTCTGCGGCAAAATAAAATATGGCTCAAGTTTTCATTAAGGTGCTATTGATTAGCCTTTCCTGGCAATGAATTATAGGCGACATTAAATAAAAAGGGAAAATATTTTTATGACTTTTCATGGGCCATGCCAGAAAATCCCCATGCCGCCACTTCTCCAGTCCTGACAAGCGTTTTGTTTTCCCCCAAATTCTTGCGGCTCTCGTAAAAGCCAAAATGATGTTCCCTTTCTTTTTTTAATTTTTTCTCCTCCTCCCTCCTTTTTTCACGCCGTTTCTAAAGGCAGACTATTTCAAGTTTTCATGACTAATCTGCTAATTTTTGCGACCGTCATGAATAAAACAGCTTAAGGGATCATCCACGTGTCGTGCTGCTTCTACAGACTGTGCAGAAGGAGTCATAGTTGTATACATGCCCAGGTGACAGGACTGGTATAAATACCGAATACAGGCCTTGTAATGCAGTTTTTTGAGCAGGAGCAGAAAATCTTCATAAAAAAGTCAGAGGAAGGTGCCGTAACTGCTACAGAGGATAAAAACATCATAAAAAGTCACGAATGGGTGACTTTACAATGGCGGAAGACATTGCCCATGTAGATTTATGCCTAGCCCACTTTCGGAGTCGTATCCTTCAGTGTTTTGTTTTTATTTCGACATCAAAGGAAGCTAATTTTTTCCTTCCCTTTTAAAGTTTCGCCCTGGAGTTCACTTTTCTCCACTTTTATACTCCTCTGTACTCATATCAGGTTCCGTATCGCATTTTCAGAAATCTGCTGGAGGGAGGAGAAGGAAAGTCAAGGTGCAGTACAATCTTGCTGTTGAGCCAGATGAAAGTGCTGTGGTTCTTCAACATTTCATCCTTCTCCTTTGGCTGAAATCAAGCTGACAAACCATTGTGCTCTTAGAATTGCCCCATATCAAATGACCACAGATTGATAACCATCTTTAAAAAAGCATAATCTCTGGTGACTAGAAATAAGCTATATTTGTATACAACAAGATTAAAGTGTTAAAGCGTTATCCTAAAATCGGAAATGTCTTATTGTCTCTTGTTCTGAATGAAGTCTTTTTGATGTTTTCTTAAAATTGAATTATTCTAAAGACATTAAATAGTCTTGACTCAATATAAAGCAATGACATACTGCAGGACATGAACGTACAGCATAATGCAGCTGCAAAAAGCAATATGCACGTACGCAGTCTCTCTCTCTCTCTCACACACACACACACACACACACACACACACACACACACACACACACACACACACACACACACACACACACACACACACACACACACACACTTTAAACAGCATCAGTTGCTGCATTATTATATACCTCTGGAATTTCTGGCTGTTTGAATGAGGAACATTTTTATTAGAATAATTACATCTTTCATTTCATCCACGAGCCAGTTTGACTCGTTCCATGTTCACACAAGACATTTTGTTTACTCCCCCCCCCCCCTGAAAGCACATATTTTATCTCTGCGGATTGCTGTCAAATTGCTCAGCGCATGACCCGAAACGAGTTCATTTACTTAATTTTTCTGCCTTTGATTGATTGGGGCCTCAGCACTCGGTGGCAAGTGATGTGGATGCAACCGGACATTTGTGAAATTCTGGGACAGAAAGCGTTTCTTGCGTGCCCCTGAGTCGGGCAAGGGTAGTCGGGGCCTCCAGGCCTGCGGAAACATGAGTCCTGGCAGATAGCTTTTCACACTCAGTAGAGCTCGGCAGCCACTGTGCAACCCACATGAAATAAGCCACCAGATGCCCTCTTCTCTTTCATTTAAGGCCTTTTCATTTTTTGAACACACACACACACACACACACACACACAGTGAGACACTAAGCACATGTGCATATTACACACAACTAAAAGGGCCTCTTCTTGTGATGTTGTGTTTTGCAAAAAACACCAGCCTCCCAGACGACAGCCTCTTTTGTGTGAGAATAAAGATTTTCATCTGAAGTGTTTTCTTTGACAAAAAAAAAAAAATGTGAGCTTGCCAACGCAGACAGATACTCATTGCGTAACTGCGGGTTGTTTTTCCATTGGGTGATGTGCATTTAAAAAATGTACTGAATTCACATACAGAACCAACTGTTCCTTGAATTAGGTGCTCCGACTTGTTTTTCAAGCCAAATTGCAATGTGAAAAAGACCAAACATATGAATAAAGGCCTCCAGCCATAGCCTTACGCAAGAAAAGATTCACTTGCTCTTGCTCATATAGGAATATTGGCCCATTGGATATGTTGACACGTCTTAAACGACCTTTGCATATTAAATCTCGCTGCAACATATTGGAGTCATTGATTTTATTAGGAAATGAACTGGGGTAGTTTAATGTGTAATAGTCAGTGTGCAGTGACAATTCTGTCTGTGGAGTGTCTTTGGCAGTGCTGTTTTCAGTGTGACTTCTTTGGCTTGTGCTTTAACTAGGGAGGACTCTGAGAAAGTATTTTATGCTTAAAGCTATGTCCTCTGCTGGATAAGAAATAGTTCTGTAGTGAACAAAAACGAGGACTTTGATGATCCCCCTGTCACTGTGTGTGTGTGTTTTTTTTAATTATTATCACAGCACCTTCGCCCCGGGAGTGCACCAGGTGTTTTGCCAAGATTTTGTTCTTTCCATAATACATGTGGAAAATTGCCATGCCCCTCCAAGAGCTCATTAATATGTCCAATCCATTCACAGGATCCTGCCCCAAAACGCAGTTTTATGACAGAATCTTGTTGTTGTGAGACATAGCTTCCAGTTTACATCTCCAGGTAATAACAGCCCTCTGCGCACAAGACTGGCACAAAATTAGCACTTTGGGCAAAGGATCAGTTGGCACTGCGCCCGTCACTACCGGTGCATCGCCACAACATGAGTAGGAGATTGCGCAGACACACTCATCACTCCATTCTTCCTCACCCCCCCCTCTTGAACGCGCATAGATACACACACAGACAGACAGACAGACACACACACACACACACACACACACACACACACACACACACACACACAGCCATAAACAACTAAGCACACACAAATCTGTCCACACAATCACCAACCCATCCTCACTGGCATCACAAAGACTACATCTTGTGTCGATGGTACGCATGCTGAGAAGCTGACCCAAACAAACTTGGCTGGCCAGACAAATAGCTGACAGCCTTCTGGAAGCCTCTCACCCAATACACCTATTACCCATGATCCTCCTCACAGGAGGCCAAACACACTTCAGAGTGGAAAACCAACAACAATAACAACAGATAGTGAGGGTGGAAACGGAATGAAGCGAAACGAAACGAAAGGATTCGTTCATCTGGGTCACTAGTGCTACTGCTCCCGGGAGAGCCCCCACACAAGGTCCCAATTAGCCGTTGGCGCTCTATGCAGGAGCGTTTTGCTCACAGATTTGTTTCGGAGGGGGGGGGGGAACATGTATGTTAGAACCCGGCCTCTAACAGCTAGTGGAAGCAGTGCAGAAGGGATGAGAAGTGGAGATGTTAGAAAAAGAGTTCTTACAAATGACAAATGACATTTTCCTGCACTGATTGAAGTCACTGCATAGTGCTGCCCTCCAATCACACACGCCACCCCAACACAACCACCTACCTCACTACGAGCCCCACCACAAATGTCCTAGAGTTTCATGTTTTGGAGAAAAAAAAGAACGGGGGCGGTCCATCCCCCTCCTCTATGTGTCTCCTGACAGTGACTCAGATGTGACTAGAACTTTCAAAGTCAATTGATTTAGTGCGAGTTCTTGGGGAACGGCTGTTTTGGTTCTAATCTAACCCCTGAGGAGAACTTGCCGTTGGCTCTGTGAGCAGATTAATGAAACGGACGCTCTCTTGCCAACGACATGCGGACAGCCAGTCAGGTCTAATCTCATTCCAGGGGCAATCTAAGCGATACAAGCACTTATCAAGAATTACAGTTATGGAGATATTTTGATCAGAATGCAGAAGGCAAGGAAATGTAGCAATAATCAAAGTCTTGGCCATTTAGCTTGCCTGTGCTATGTTAATGGAATCCTCTAATGTTTAGTGTAAAGCATCAATCATGCAAAAATCTATTGTTGCATTAGCCTTGAAAGAACAATAATAATAAAAATGCTATAATGGCTGTAGCATCCTCTCCATAAATCAAATTGGTTATGTGTATGTATGTGTGTATGTGTGTTTGTTTAAGGGGTGGAAGCACAATGATGGTAGTGGCTCAACTTTGTGGATTATGCTATTTCAGCCTTCTTGGTTTGCGGAGGACACTCTAAATATTGATAGAGCAATCATGCGGAGAACAAAAGAGTGGCCTCTTGTTGCGCTCAAGGTTTTTCCCGCATGGGGCAAGAGGTGCAACTGACGTTTTCCGTTGATAAATTTGACTGCGCCATGGATCCGACACCTTCTGCGATGACATGAGGCAGTTTGCTGTTCGATAGCCACTCAGCGTCCGGCTGTAAATCAGCGGCCGCAGAGTAAAAACGGCAGAGAGAGGACAATTTACGGCCAACGCTGAAAATCCTTTTAAACAAATATTAAAATAAGGGTCAAAAACCGCCGCCATCAAAAGTCGTCAAAGAGATCAGGGCACCTCAGCCCAAGACCTTGACAGAGTCCTGAATTTACTCTGATGTTAGCAGCAGTGTGTGTGTATGTATGTATGTATGTATGTATGTATGTATGTATGTATGTATGTAAACAAAATGTCTTGTGTGAACATGGAACGAGTCAAACTGGTTTGTGGATGAAATGAAAGATGTAATTATTCTAATAAAAATGTTCCTCATTCAAACAGCCAGAACTTCAAGAAGTATACTGTAATAATGCAGCAACTGATGCAAGTGTGTGTGTGTGTGTGTGTGTGTATGTCTGTGTGTGTGTGTGTGTGTGTGTGTGTGTGTGTGTGTGTGTGTGTGTGTGTGTCACTTACTAGTCACCAGCACACACACACACACACACACAGAGACACTCACACAGGCACAGGCAGACACACACACACACACACACACACACACATTCATTGAGACCCAGAAATGTTTATGAGGATGTCAGAGGTTAAGGACGGAGGCAGAGGGAGAGAGGTCACTCTTGAGAGGGGTAGTCTGACCAGTGGAAGTGCTCGATGTCTGTGTTTATGTGTGTGTGTGTGTGTGAGTGTGTGTGTGTGTGTGTGTGTGTGTGTGTGTGTGTGTGTGTGTGTGTGTGTGTGTGTGTCTATCTCTCTCTCTCTCTCTCTCTCTCTCTCTCTCTGTGTGTGTGTGTGTGTGTGTGTGTGTGTGTGTGTGTGTGTGTGAGATGTGTGTGTGTGATACGTAGCAGGAGCTTGGCAGAGCCTCCACTCGCTGCACGCTGCACAAAGCCGCCCTGCCTGGAGGAGCCTCTCGATTTCACAGCCAGAATTCAGCTTCCTCCACAGAGGCAGGAGATGATAATGTTAGAGGAGACAGGGGAGAGACAGTGAGAGGGGGAAAAAACAAAAAGTATAAAATTAATAAAGCTTTTTAGTTGGCATAATCAGTCATTTTGAACTTGACTGAGGAGAGCAACAAAACAAATAATTTTTGGGGAAAGAATACATGTATTTTAATGCCTTCAAGCAAAACTAATTAAGTACGACACCTCATTTGCATAAATAAGCATTATAATTTGCATGGAGGCACGGGGGAATACGTTGAGAAAAGAAAGCAATATTTTGCAGTCTGCTAATTTCATTTTATTTAGGATTTAAGCTTAATAAAGATTCATTTTGGTGGGGAAGAGAATAATCAAAGGGGAAATTTGAACTATCTCCAAAGATGCAGCAGCCCCTATTCAAAGGGCCTTTTCAGAGTCAGGAGAAGGCCCCTAATCAGGAGTGGCACTTCCTGGCCTGGCTCCAACACCAACTCCTTGAAAGGTAAAAAAAATAAAAAAATTTAGAGCCCAATTTATTAGTATGCAGTTCTGGCATCGGCGGAAGAATTAATGGTGCCGACTGATAATGGCCGTAATCGTGGCACAAATGGGGTGTTGAAATAGCAAACAACGGGCACAAGGCATGTAATGGGGATTTTATTAATTACCCAAAGCTCCAGCATGTGCAACCTCCAGGATTTACTGTGTCTGTTGCCAGACACTCTGGCCAAGGAGGGGTGGGGGGTGGGTGTTGGACCGGTCCAGTTGGGTAAATGGAGCGGTCAGTGCAGAGATGCCAGTGTGGGGCGGGGTGTGGTAGTGGTGCTGGTAGTGGTGGGGGGTCAGTCAAAGGGCATTGCTGGGTGCCACCACACTCACTTTGAAACCACTTCATAATAATGCTGTGTTGATGTCTTGCCAGGGGATGGGGTAAGGATGCTTCATATTGGTCACATTTTGACAAGTGAGGGAGATCTCCAACAACAGTAACTGTGTGTGTGTGCTGTATGTGTGTGTGTGTGTGTGTGTGTGTGTGTGTGTGCGTGTGTGTGTGTGTGTATGTGTATGGGTGTGTGAGTTTGTGGGTGTGTGTTTGACTCAGTGAGTGTGAGTGTGTTTGAATGTGAATCAGTGAGTTTGAGTGTGTGGGTGGATGTGGGTGTGGATATGTGTGAGTGTATTTCATGAAATTACCAAAAAAAAAACCCGAAAGCAGGGAGGCAAACCCCACCATTAAGAGCACCCGCCTCTTGGTTCTCCGACATGTTCTATCAGGTTGATGTGGTCGTGTAATGTTTGTTTTTGCCTTTTTCTTCTTTCCCTGTTCTCCCATCCACAGCAACGTGGGCCCGGAGTTTGATGAGCATTTTTTAGCGTTCTCATTTCTGCCTGATCTCATGTGTTTTTAATTGAGAGTTCTCATATTCGCCTCTGATCTGGGCTCAGCCAGATTGTGTTTTTCCAGTGCCACGTCCCCTTCCTCTCGGTGGATTTTTAAAAATTGAGTGTCTTACCCAGAAAAAAAAACACACACACAAGCCCCCACAAAGGGAACACTGTGTCAAAAACAAATGTAATACATAAATAAGTAATGTTTGCAGCAGCTGTTCAAAAAGCCTTGCTTGTTTGGAATCATTGCCGTTCGTTCGTTTGGTGCGAAACTTGACAGAGTCTTGGAAAACAACCTTTTGCCATTGGGACCCCATATGTGCAGATGTCACAAATGGGGAAAAAGGACTCGGGGGCAGTCAGGGTGAAAAAGGCTGGCTTACTGTAAAGATCTCCTGAGGTAGCACCTCTGAGCTGGCACATGGCTAAATACAAGGAAAAGGCGAAGCATTTCTTGTTTCTTTTGTTTGTCGTGGTGCCACGTACGGCAGGCAGGGCCATTCGCACGTCAAGCCGTCAACTCGAGAGAGTTGATTAAAAATCCTCTTTATTACTCTCTGCATCCCTAATGGTCGGTAGACTTTAAAAACGGAAGAAACAATTAGAGTTTTACTGCTTTGTGGGCACTACTGATTTATATAAATCACACCATGGGTGTAAATTTTCCAATAAAAGTGAGCAGGGCTCCCTTTGCATGCATAATCAACAAGTCCACAACTCCACTCCTGGCACATTTATATTCTTTTGAAACAGTCATACCCCAGTTGCTATATTTCAAGCGTGGGAATTTTTTTTACATTTGTTACATTTGATGTTAAGCTCTAACGGTCCCTTTTTCCTGATAGCGTTGAACCATGTACAAAATAGTGAAATAGCGTCTCAATCCATAATTTCTCAATGGTCCCGTAAAAGAAGAGTGGCACAAGGCCCATCAGTTCAATTACAGTAAGTGATTTCAGTCCGAGCGGTATTTATTCAAGACCCATAGCATGACCAGCTCACCTAGATTATGATAATCTCTTTCTGTGGAAGAGAGAAGACAGAATGGTTTCCAGTAAAGCAGGTAGGGTATGTACAGTAGTGTAGGTGCATGATAAGAGTATTGATTTGTAAAATCCGCTTTTGTAAACTTCCGCTAAGGAATTTGTGTTTTTTGGTAAGGTTGGTAAGGAAAAGAAAGGCGCAACACTGCTTGGCGGTGCAACCAATTTATTAATAAATTCACATTTCGGTCAGTCAGATCTTTATCAGAATTGTTTTGTTTGCCTTTTCCAGCAGGATCATGCGAAACCTGTGACTTTTATGAAACTGGGTGGGATCAAGGGCCAAGGAACAACCCATTACATTATGGATCCGAATCACATGGCGGATCCACAAATGATTACTTTTTACTTGACTTAAGTGAACATTGTGATATAGGGCTTTTGGCTGTGGCAAAGGTTTGTGCCCTTCTAGTTTATGATAGTGTTCATTTTAAATGCTTGGTTGAACAAAAGCCCTAAGCTAAAACTGAACAGATTTGTCACCAGGTCTTTGCTTTGTTTTTCTCACCCTCTCATTTCAGCTACCACAATCACATACACAGACATCCACCTTATGCACACATAAGCCCACACACACACACACACATACACACACACACACACACACACACACACACACACACACACACACACACACACACACACACACACACACATACATACATACACACACACACACACACACACACACACACACACACACACACACACACACACACACACAGACACACACACACACACACACACACACTACAAAGAGAGCAGCTGTGTTTTATTTCAGAGAATAAAAGCAATAACGGTGGCAAGCCTTTGAAACCATTAATAGATAAAAGAGGGCAAGATCATTTTACATCTGGAAGCAGATTGAAGTTTCATCACACATCTTGTTTCAGAGCCCACTTCCAGCTGGGAAACAAGTCGATTCCTGCGTGTATGTAAATAAATAAGACCACTTATGTATGCCTAATCACAGACATGCTCATCTTCCCTCTGAGAATTCACAAAATGTACTAAGGCTGCAGTCTTTGTTAAATAAATGAAAAACCTCAGAATATCCTGCTTTTCTTCAGGGATAAAGCTATGTTTCTCCTTTTAGAGTAAAATGCTTTACCTGCAACTGCATTTTCTCATGAGGCTTCTAACTCAGTAATATTGAAGAGACTGTGCATACAAATGTTTGTATGCACAGAGCAGTCAAATACAGACGAATAACCTCTGATGCTGTTACAGTAACCCCAGCCAGCTAATCCAACCATTTATTCTCTATCATACCTTGTTTGGACACTGAAGAACTGAACGTATATATTACAATTAGTGGAACAACCAAGATGTTAAGTTACGCTTGATAATAGGAATCTGTAAAATACTATTTTAAGGACTCCTTTATATTCCCTTTCGTTGGGTTTATTTTCATATTTATTACCTTTAAAAGTAACTTCCAGTTAGATCGGACCATCTTTCTTGTTAGCTTAGAGTCCTCAGAGTGTGCTCGTTTTTGGCAGTATGCCATTTGATATGTAAAAATACAGCAAACAGTGTCACCTTAGAGTAACTCTGAACTTTTGTAAACTCATTCTTACATGAGTCTGTAGATCTACCAACTAATGATATAGATTACATTATTTAAAAAAGGACCTGCCCAGAGTTCCTGGTCTTTGTGTGTGTGTTTCAGACCTATTTTTCAATCCTGTTTGTAGATCTGGAGAGATTGAGTGTGAAACTACAGCCCACAGATAATGGGTCTGCTGATGTAACCGCAACACACGGATCTGAAAACTGAAGTAACCAGGCACGCAACGGTACGGCAAACACACTCCCTCTCTTTATTTGATGTGTCATTCAGCTTTTTTTTGACAAGTAAGTCTTGACTAACCCGCTAAGGGGAGGGAAAAATTAATTTCTGGTCGAACGGGCTGTTGAACTTCAGACTCAACATCTCCTGATACTGATATTTACTTAATACAAATTCAAAACCCAAAGAGAAGTTAACAGGGTATTCTCACAGGATCTTGTTAGATCAGTTGAGATGATACAAATATTTTCTCTTTCGTTTACCTTGATGTTATTATGAGTTTCACTGAAATGATCAGAATGGTGGAAGCGGAAGGGGAATTAATTAAAACATTCATGCGGACAATGCTTTAACGACACTGTTTTGCATATGTCAATACCTCTCAGGCCTCTCGTCTGCAGGCAAGTAACAGTGAGAGAGAGAGGGGGAGAGGGGGAGAGAAGAAAGATGGAGAGAGAGAGGGAGATGTGAGGGGGAGGAGAGTAGCCTTTTAAATGACAGAGATACCTCTGCTTGTGTTTGACAGTGACAGACAGTCGTCATCGTCGTGGTCAGGAGTATTTTATGGGTGTCGTCCTCTGACCCAGCTCATTTAGTGGCCTTAGGATACTCCCAGAGTGCACTGCACTTCTCTGTTCCTGTCAGTCTGTTGAACATGCAAACATAGTGTTCTACAAAAAACAGAAAACAGCTATGGCACAATAATGATAGGGACATTCTCTGTCCTGGCAGCCGAGACAAGGAAAACAAAATCATCCGCACCTTTCTGTTTGTCTCGTTTAAAGTGGTGGTTGGGTGTGTACATTTTTACAGTTTGTGATATCATGCTTAAAAAATGTGCTGAAAACCACTTCATGTTGTGACACATCGGAAACCGGCTTTTACATAATGAACTGAATTTTTTATAAGTTTCACAAGTATGCAGTCTCTCAACACACACAATGAATGTTTCCATCCCAGCTTTTGTTTTCTTTAATTTTTCCCTTTCCCCTCTTTGCCCTGTCTGGGCCAAAAGACGGGTATAAAACACACATTCGTTCTAAATGACGAAAAGACATTCTGCTTCAACCTGTTTTGAACATTAATTTATGATGCATATTTCCTTTGCACATGCTCAATTAGGCTGTGCCGGTTTACTATTAATGCCACGTGTTCTATGCTCATGATGCTTGTGAAGATCACTTGTGAACGACTTGTGAAAACCATGGACACTGTCATTTCCGTACCTATTTTTTTCCTTTCTGAACTTTTTTTTTTTCAGTGCCAGTCACTGCTCAGTACTCTTAATGTTGCAGCTCATAACCCACTGGTGTGTAACTGGCTTCTACTCAGTGTTTTCTCTGTTGTATTAGCCGATGTGAGCCAATGTACTCATGTTTTTCCGGCAGCGTGTGTTCACATCTGATTCACATTCACATCTAATTCACATCCACATCTGATTCACATTCACATCTAATCCACATTCACATCTGATTCACATTCTGATGCCTGGAAGCGTGGGCCTAGTTTGAAGTGATGCTGTATACCACTCTATTAGTATGACTTAGAGCAGTTCACTGGGCTGTGCTCACTGCACTAATATGTTTTCATTCACACAGTGGAAATAGACAGGTCAGTGCAGGTGTATTCTGACACAAAGGAATAACGTGTATTAAGTTTATAACATTGAAACAGAAAAAGAACAGGACACAGTGTAAAACCTGCCACTTGCATTGCATTGTAGTTGCATTGCATTCTTGCCCTGGTAACTGTGTCCTTTTGTGCCCCACATCAGCTAAACTGCAGCTAGATGAGACTCGCATTTAATTCTGTATATCAAGAAATGTATTGAGTTCAACTCATTAGGATAATAATGGGATTTGTAATTAGTGCTTACAATAATTACTGTATTTATAATGTTTTTTAGTCTACTTATCAGTTACATTTGAAATGGGGCAAATTAGATGTCATCAGTCCAGTTTCTATTTCTAGACTAGACTGATCCAGAGAACGAGAAGTTGTGTTGCATTTTTCCAGAACTCATTGATAGACTGGTTTTTAAATGCAGAGTGTAGTGTATGGACTTGTGCATGGAAAAGTGTTTTAGATATTCATTGTGTAATGGACATAACACCACACTCTGACAATTACTTGTGAAATCATGTCAGTCATAATGGCATAACCAACATGTTTTGAACACACCCAACATATCTAACTGCTATCAAATACAGTTGTTGTTCTGCAATCAATCCATCAATGGCCCGTTACATGGAAGTTGGTCACAGGACTATGAGCACACTCTTCTTCATAAAACAAGAGACCGTAAAGAGGTGTTTCACGTACTTGCCGCACACTGGAGAGACGCCTTGCTTCAAGAAATAAATGAATATATTTCAATTACTAGGCTTTCCTTGAAAGCTTTTGCGTTATTTTATAATTCTGACGGGCGGTGTTGGCAAGCTGTTTAATTTTTTTGTGGCTCACAGTGCTCCCTTGCAGTGCTTTTTTATAGAAACTCAGAGGGCTTATTTTCTCCTGAAAGGGGAGCATGCACAAATGCACAATCTAATAAGAGCACAAGATGGATGATAATGTTCTTTTATTAACTTACTGAGTGGTTTGTTTTGTGAAATTGAAAGTCGTATTTTTCCTTTGTAAATACCTAATTGGGCTTTTGGTGGATTTTTACAGCAAAATGAAAGCTGTAATCACGCCAGTATACTGCAGGAGTTGTTTTTGTAGAATACCATGTGACACATTGCCGACAACAGAGACATTAAACTGCATATTAATCTGCCACAGGGAATGAAAAGCTTTTTTCCCCTGAAAATAACAGAAACAATGCTGCCTACCTTACTTTCTCCCGAGTCTAAGTTGTTTACAGGTGTTTCTGAATGGGTTGTACTAAGATGATTTAGCATTAAGTGGTGGTGTTGCACCTGTGTGGTTGCAGTTACCTGGAGCAGACTGAGTAAGCACCTGGAGTGCAGGAACATGGCAGTGAAGGATTGAAGCAGTAGCCGACATCTCGCGGACATCTACCTACAATCATCTCCTCAGCTAGAGGGTGAGTTTTCTTGACTTTTACAGCAGGTACAGTATGTACTGAGGTGGTCCGTTCGCACTTTAAGCAATGGAACTGGCTACACCAGACGTGATAGCTGTGCGTACATTTGAAAAAAATCGCCCAGTCTTCAAAAACAATTTTCAAACTCCGCAAAACGGAGCGCTTCAGTTACACACCGACTCTTACCTGAACGTCCTTCAGTGTACTTGTACATTATATAGTATGTCTTGCATACATTGTAGTACAGTGTATCCTCACAAATTAAGTAGCTAATTTTGCTTGCCACTGAATGGATAGTAATGTTAGGCTAATAGTATGACTATGTGGTTTGGCTTGTCATTTACTGTATGTCTTATTCAGCCTCGCAAGGTACAGTAAGTCGTCCTCTACACCCAAAGGAAAGATCTGTCTTCGCTAATGTGACTAACTCTAGTTTGAGATATACAGTGTACTGTATACTGTGCATACTTTCACATACAGTGGGTGCTGAGGAATGCAAATGTGTGTTTTAATTATCATACCATCCTCCATCCATCCTTGAATGCTGCTAAATCAAGTGGGACTTAGATAGTATCACCATTGGATGTAGTTGAACATCTAGGACAAACCATCAATATGTTTTTTTATTATTCTTTCTTTTGTATTCGCACAGCATAAAACCAGAAGCCACAAGGTTTTGTACAGTAACACTAACACGGAACAAAATTAAAGTTACACCTCTGGTTCATGAAACAGCTTAATTGACTCACGCGTGCACAGGAGTGACGTGCGGCAGTCATGATACCCCAAGGTCTGGATTAATTAAGCTGTGGAAGCCCAGGAGTCGGGGGTATTCAGCAGGTGCCTGTATGCCTTGGTTTGGGGACTTGCTCTTGTAAATGACAGAGGTGTGCCAGCTCATTATAAATCTATAATGAAGAGAGAGGGCTTTTTTTCTCCCCCTTCGTTTTTCTTCTTTACAGACATTCTCTGTCATGGGCTGATGGCACACTTTCAACTGTTATTTTTAAAGCGGAGGGCAGGCCAGACATGATTGCTGTACTGCATCCCCCTCAGCTAACGTTGCCTGTATATAAATTGTTAAATTGTTACATATTTTGGAGAGCAGTCATGTGTCTGGAGGTTTGTTGAATTGCTGTATTAGGTGTCATGGATTTGTTCGTATTCTGGATACTTTTGGCTTTCTCTCATCCGACCGGTGTTTCTCTTTCTCGAAAACCTGCTGCGGACATGCCTCTAGTAATTCCACACTTGTGCTTCCCCTGTCTGGTTCACTGTTAATCCAAAACAGCCAATTTGCCCGGTCCCTTCTTGCCTTTTTACCACTAAACAAACACAGTACCCCCCGCTGGCAGCAGGAATGGTCCCCTCTGAACCCCCCACTGTTAAAGTCATCCTGCCTTTGTGTGCTGTTAGTTTTGCTAAGGGGATAGGGAGAGGTAGGTCGCCGTGGGCAACATAACGTCTGTCATGAAGGCACCTGGTGAGGCAGAGAGAGAGTTAGAGAAGGACTACAAAGCCATGTTGGTGCTGTGGAATAAGCCCCCCTCCGCCCTCCGCCCTCCGCACATGTGGTGTGGTCAAGCCTCTCAAGGGTTTTCCTGCCAGAAAAGGACATCTGCCAAGAGCCAGAGGAAGGTAACCCAGCTTCCTCGGCGAGGGGAAATGGGCAGAAAATTGAGGTTAACAAGCATGGCCGTATGCTAAGCAGTGGTGGGAGTCCCCGAGCTCTTGGTCCGGGGCCCTTGTCCAGCAGCTCCATGCCTTTTTGGAGACGCTGCCAGAACAGACGGCCTGACGCTGCTGGCGAGGAGATGACCATCTCCGCATGGCTTCCCCTCAACATGAATGGGGTTCGTCGTTTGGCGCGAGAGCCAACTCGGCGTAATCGTGACCAACCGCACTTTGAAACGAAGATGAAAGCGGGGGGCTGAATGATCTCAACATGTTCGGTGTTAAACGAATGCTGGCTTGCTGCTGATGCAGTTGCCAGGCACCACTGGGTACTTTGATTCCGCCGTTATCTTTTTGACGATCCATCAGAGAAATAAATAAAGACAATCATTCAACTCACCAATGCAATGCATGGGTGCCATAACGGACAGCCTTGATCACGCTTCACAAAACAACCCTATGCTGTGCGTCAGCCTCGGTGGCTTCCCACCTCAAACACCCACCACCCCACACCCCCACACCCTCTACTGTGTGGAGCTTCAGGGACTGCGGTGTTCCACGTGTTATAATAAGGCTAGCTGATATAATGAAGGTCATTGTAATCAGAGCTAATGTGCCAGGGAGTCAAGACACTGCAGCTTTATTTGCGGGTTAGGGCCCGGCTCCGCGGCCCCTGTGGGACCCGCCTGATAGCGTTATCTCCGCTAACCTGACTCTAATACAGGCCCTTGCACCGCTGTTCGTGTCAGAATCGGCCTGAACCTTTCTCACTGATATGAGCAGCGGCAAGGAGGGCGGTGTGGGAGTGGGGAGAGGGAGCGAAGGATTGGCCTACGCTTAACGCCATCCTTCCTAAATCCCATCCCCAGGTGTTTTCCCCCCTCACTGCTGTGCGTGCGTGTGGGTTTTTTTCCCTCTCATTTTTTTCTTTCTTTTTTTGTTGTTGTTGTTGTTGCTACTCTTTGCAGCGACTGTTAGTCTTTGCCTAAGTTTTGATGTACTTGACACTCTGACTCAAAGTGGACTGCGTGGCAATGTTTTCTTTTTAAGACTACTACTCCAGAGAGGGCCTTTTAAATCTAATCCTCTTCCTCCGCCACCAAGGGCATGCAAATCTCCTTAGTTCATATTTGGACGGTATTTGTCAAAGTGGGACACTGGCCGTTTTCTCCTTCAACGGCAGGATTAAGAAATTAGCCTTAAAAAACTTGCGAGCCGTCCTGACGAGGCTGGTGCCCCTTGAAAGACTTGGACCACCTGACACGAGTCCCACTGTGACCCCCCTCTCTTCCTCATCTCTCATTTAACTCGACTCTATAAGCGCCTGTCTCTGCTCGGAGACCACAAGTTTCCTAATGACTCCTGATGATAATTTAACCAAACCCGAGAGCTGGACCTCTCCCCAGCCTGCTGAGATGGCCTGAATGTCGTCCATGAATGATTTATGATATTTATTTTCTCATTCAAAAGTGGGCTTTGAAGATTTGAGAGTTCCCAGGGCGTTGCAGGTCACTAGTATTTACTAGGCAGTATTTTCATCAGGTTGTGGTGTTTGCATGATAACAGAGAAATGCAAATGTTATGTATTAGATCATATTGAAATGTGTACATTATACACATCCAAAATGCACTTGGAATGCACTTCAATGTGTGTAAAAAAATGTACAATGATGTAAAAATGCATCACTCATAAATGTAGCAAATCTACTCTACCTAAATCTAATCATATGCTTTCAGATTCATTTTTTTACAATAAATACGGATGATTATGAATCAGTGCTTAAAAATCACCCCCCTCCCCCCTCTCTTTTTCACTCATGTTCCCCCACCCCCAAATATGAAGGGGGTCTAAGTTCTCCACTTTTCATATTTCCCCTTTAAAAAGGGACACATTTCTCTGAGAGAAAACATCAAAGGGACACCCCCTCCCCTTTCCAAAAAAAAAGCGGAGGAGGACAGGCCTGCACCCCCAACCCTCCCCCCTCTCCCTTCCACCCATCCATTCATTTTGCCCCAGTATAAAAGCTGCCTATATGGAAGCCCCTTGTGACTCGCCGGCCCTATCACTCAAACTTCCCACTGATCTTTGTGGCTTTCCCCAGGACCGCGGTGAAATGATCTCTTTTGTCTCGCATCATTAGTTCCATCTGTTGTGTGTGAGTGCGCCTGTCTGTTCTGGAGCAGAGCAGGGCGGGGGCCGGGGGTGACGGTGGCCGGGGGGCAGCAGTGTTCGATGCCCCGGTCCCACCGCGCTTATCGGGCCTGACCCGCTCCACTGCTGCTGCCATCACGTACGGCCCAGATGACACACTCAACTCCCACCACACCACACCCCACCACACCACCCAACACCACACCACACCACACCACACCACACCACACCACACCGCACCACTCCACACCACTCCACACCGCACCACTCCACACCAAACCCACCCCCACCCTGTCCCCCCACCTGCAACGACCCTTCCCTCGTTCCCACACCCCCTACCCCCATCCCCTTCTGTGTACTTCCTGATTTATTTATGCACCTGGGGACGAGAGACTCATGCACATTTGATTGAAATGGAGGATTTTAGAGGGCCCCTGTCAGACGGGGATTTTTCCGTTGTTCCCTGTGAGCTCGTGGCCAGAAACAGGCGCAGGGAGAGAAAACGTACACATGCTAGTGGTGCACGAGCCGCACCGCATTAAAGTGTAATTGGCTTTGTGAATATTCATACACATAATGAACCCTCAAAGTAGAGTCTGCGCAGACATCTCAATCGCTGCATAAACCTGCGATGACGGATGCAGTGCCTCTTGAGAACAAGCGATGAACAGAATTCAGGACTGCTGCAGTGACTAGATGAACAGATTTCTTTTGTTAATTTTAAAACTTTGATTTTTTTGGTGAAATGAAAATAGCTTTGTTGTATAACTCTCCACTCTCTCTTCTCTCTCTCTCTCTCTCTCTCTCTCACACACACACACACACACACACACACTTGTTTTATTTGAGTGCCAACTGATGTTTCTCTGCGCAGATTTTCTTGCATCATAGTGTCTGTAATGCACCCCAAACAGATGTAGCATTTTCTCTCGGCAAGGAGATATTTTATTCATGATTAGCATGAATGATAAATCTTCAGAAAGTCTTAGTGCTGATGGGCATACACAATTTAACATCTGTCTTGCACAGAATAGCTAATAGCGCAGCCACACTCTCAGGGACACAAACACCAGGACCTTTCCGGTGTTCCGCTCCTTGTAATCATTTCTCCCAAAAAACAATGGGAGTAGTAGTAGTAGTCAGTAGATCTGTATCAGTGTATAGTTTCTTGGGCCGGCTCAGTTCATTCCGTTGTGCCACTTCCATACCCAGGCAGTGGGTGGTGAGGATGCAGGTGTGAGCACAGTGTACAGGTGTGGTGAGTGCACAGCTGCACGGAGGCTGCTGTGGTGGCATCATCCAGGTGGGTGCTCCCTTACAATGCGTGTGAGGTGAAGCCCTTACTACGGGTGGATGCTGGGTAACCACACCCAGATCATGGGTTTGATTCCTAATGTGTACACATAGTGTCAAAATGTATATCCTACCTTTACTGGATGTACTGTAAATATATGTGTGAAACATATATGTATTTGCTTTGTGGGTATCTTCACAAATCCACTCATTTCCATTTTCTCTTAGCATTTCCCACAGTCCTTTGGGAATAGGATGGAGGCCTCTAGTTCATCAGTTCATCATAGTACCCCGTGTGCGAAAGCATGCACTGGGCACTGGATACGTCTCAGTGCGTCTGACCCCAATGCCTCCAGTCCAAGCATTTTGCTCCTGAGGTCGTACGGTTTAACCTGACCTCAAATCGAGGGACCCGCTCTAAAAGTGAGCTAATCCGATCCACTGGGATCTATCTAATGTGTTACCGATGCTCGCTGTGCCGAAATAGAGAAGGTTTAGCGAGCAAGCTGTTAGACTGACCTCCCTATCAGGTTGGACACCGCAGAATGGCTCTATTGGTATTCGTATCCCCTTAAGTGACACTCTGTTGCCTGAGCTTTCAAAGTGCTGTATTTTGTCAGCGCCATTATGAAATAGAGCTTCAGGAAAAGGCCACTATTTGGTTTGAATTGATTCCCTGAAAACTGGCGAAGTGAAGATGCTTTCATTTTTGACAGTATTAGACTGGGGCAAAATGTGTTGTGTCAGTTTTCACCTCTCCATTACTTTGTCCATTAGGGTGAAACCGGCTGATTTTATTTCTCACACTCTATTTTCTGT
This sequence comes from Alosa alosa, assembly GCF_017589495.1. Taxonomy (NCBI): domain Eukaryota; kingdom Metazoa; phylum Chordata; class Actinopteri; order Clupeiformes; family Clupeidae; genus Alosa; species Alosa alosa. The sequence goes on from NC_063192.1 coordinate 9,942,387, forward strand.
GATAAAATGAAAATTCAAAAGCTTATTAAGTCTGAGTGACACTGACTGGATCTGTCTGGCTGGCAAGTCAGTGGAGTGAGATGGGGTGGGGTTGGCGAAAGTAAGTTGAGTAGATCCGGTTTCCAGTTCATTTTTGTCCAATTTCCCTTCCCGTGATCAAATATTTCACTTTCCACTAGGGTCCTAATGGGAGTGTCAGGTTCTGGGTGTTCAGGCGATCCATCTTTTTGCCGCCATTACCAGCTTTTCATGGCTGTTTCAAATTTCTACCTGTCAACAAGAAATGCAAGAGTGGGGGGTTCTAATACGGACCTTTTCCTCCCCAGACGGAGAGTGAGTTAGATCTGAGCACTGGCGGTTAAATCTTCATGTCTGTCTAATATGACACAGACCGTGGCATACCAAGCACTCCGCAGAGGTGGCACTCTGACCTGTAAACAATACCGTCCATGACCTTTACATAGAGCGGGAACACAATTCAACAATGTTGTGGTTTCTATAGCTCCTGCCCACTGCTCACCGAGATACCAAGGGTCACTATCAGCCAGCGTCAGATGACCCAGAATACAGCCATGTCTGTGGTTTAACTGCGGCAGGCAGTGCTGCAGAAATACTGTCTTACACGTTGCTACTATTTTTAAAATTTGCTTTGAAAGCTGGCACTGCTTTAAGGAGAACAAACATGACCGGTGCTGTTTCAGGGTTCAGAGGCCTTTAAATGTCCTTTCAATAAAACAAGCTCAGCTGTGAAACCTACAGGATCTCTGGGGCCAGGGGGTTGCCCCCTGAAAATATACCCCCTCCTACTACAAAAGCCATTTCCTTTTGGTTCCCCTCAGGGAGTCTGTATTATTTTAGGAGTTTTATTTAATCTCTTATAGAGGTTCTGGGCAGGTATTTGCAAGGCATCTGCAGGGAATATTAACAGAATATACCTCTGTACCAGTGGACCAGTGTGTGTTGTAACATCATCTAAAATATGGCAGCTTTATAGTTATACATGTATATATAAATGTATGCACTGTACAGTCAAATACAAGCCCAGTTCCATCAATATTGTCAGTAAGATCTCCATATTGTAATAATTGCATCCATAATAAAAAAATCAGACTTGTTACTGTTGCAAATATTTAATGGAATGTATGCATGTTGCTCAAAATACATACATAAATGGCAGAATCTGCAACCAAAATAGACATAGTATATGTTGATCTCCCAAACTGTGCGCGCCAATCACTCTGCCTGAAGGAACGTGTTTGGAGAGTACTGTTTTAGAGCCGGCAGAGTGAGGTCAAGGAGAGTAGGGAGTTGTGAGTAGGCCTCACACGTTACACCACCTGCCTGTTTGTGTGTACAGCTGACAGGGTATCAGAGCACTGGACTTCCTATTACCTCTATACAGTCAAAGAAAAGAAAAAGAGGTGAAAGAGAAATGAGAGAGAGTGATAGAATGTGTGCATGTATGTGTAAGTGTATGAGAGAGAGAGAGAGAGAGAGAGAGAGAGAGAGAGAGAGAGAGAGAGAGAGAGAGAGAGAGAGAGAGAAATATTGGCTTGACCATTTCAAATTATACAGACTCACTGGCCTTCTATTTATAGTCTGGAACTGTAATCACACACACTTTCTGTCAGACTCTGTGAAATGCATCTTATGGTCCTCTGCCTGTCCATTCAGTGTTTGCCGTCAAAAAAACCCCTTTTGGTTCTGTAGATGGGAAACAAGCATAGAGGGTCACACCGAGCCATAAGCATTCGCAGCCAGTCAACACACATGCTTCAGGAGCAGCGAAGGGAGGGGTACAATTTGATTGGCTGTTCAGCGCAAATATCAACAACCTCTCAAGAAGTCACAACAGAGTCAACAACTGCATCTTTAAAAGTTTGTATATTTTTGCTGCTTGTCTCTCTACATTAGACTAGACAAACTCCTTCCAACGTAACATACTTTACACACACTTTACACATGTACTGAATGCCATGTGATATTATGTAAAACATATATCACAATGAAACACTGTAGACAGACATATCAGAACAGAGTTTCATGTACACTTCTTTCCTATGAGAGTATATCATGGGAGGCCTCCTCTTAGGAGGATAATTGTACTTTGGCCAATACCTCATAGGACCATTAAGTCCCTGGCTCTCCCACTAAGGCAGTTCCCCTTTGTAAATAAATGCACTGGAATTACTATCAGAGGGTGGAGCAGAAAGAATATGTGAAAGGCTACTTATTCTCCTAATGATTCTTTGTCCTTTTAGAAGTCGTCAAGCTCATTTATTAGAGGATATGTCTGGGGATGGTGTGTATGTGGTGGTGGTGGTGTGGGGAGACGGAGGTTATCCCGGTCTCCTTGTGCTGGGCAGGAAGTAGGTTTGCTGGAATGGACCTGAACTGGTGGAAGTCCAGTAATGGCCGTTTATACCACCAGAAATCAAACGGGGAGGGGAGACTTTTACAGGCAGGGGAAGAACAGTGTGGTTTATGCCCTTTGCATGAATGTAGGCATGCTGTATTCTCAAGAAGACTGTGTTGAAATATTTCCATGGGAGTGGAGAGCAAAACCATAATCCCTTTTTGGAGACATTCTAAATTGCATCATTAACACTTGGCTTGTGTGGTTTTACTGAGAAAATATTTCTTAGAATAAAAAAAAAACCTGAGAAAAATAAGGCGAGAAATAGAATCATAGTTCAGAGGAGAAACAGCAAGGCAGCCTCAACTAACCATACCCGCTCATACGCCTCTTTGGAGGCTAAGGCAAGTTCACAGGATCCCGAGGAAGGCGCTTTCAAAGAACAGTAAATCACAGGCCTGACCGAACTCATCCGATGGTTTTCATCTCTGTTTTTTCTCCCCCCCCCCCTCCTTCATCAAAAAACACAGACATCTGTCAGGCCCGGGACTGTAACACAGCTGAGAATCTGCTGCAGGGCCGAACGTGTGTCCCCAACACAAGGAAGTCATTTGGAGCGTTTGTGGCTTTTACATCCCTCTGTGTTTTTTCCTGCTGCCCCCCCAATGCCCCCACACACACCCTCCCGTCCCCTTGCCTCGCTAACACACCCCTCCACACCCCCACCCTCCCCGAAAACGCAACTGTTGACTTATCCTCTCCACAGCCTAGCTGCTTCCAATTATGTATTTTGTTCAGTTTTCACTCGTTGCTTACACGGGCCTCAGTCAATCAAAAGGCCACTCCTTGCTCTAAGCGTCTGGGCAGAGACCCAGTGGATCACTCAAGAGGAGGAAGCGAATCACCAAAGTTCATTTTCAAAACAAACAAATGTGCACACTGTATCATCTAGGCATCACACAGAAGATCAGGGACAAATCCCTCGCAGCCTTTGGAGTTTAACGCACTGGCTGCTGAAGTTGTGTGGCACATAACACGCATTCATCATCACAATATATCATTCTCGAGCCGAGCTGCAACAGCCTTCGTGCAACGCAAAGGACCCCATAATTTCTTAAAACAATTCTTGGAGTACTTTGGACCGAGCAGGATTTATAGGGTGCGGACTTGGAGCTAAAGAGGCAAACTTGACAAGTCTTGTTGAAAAGGTGTCTTTTCAAGGACTGATTAAGTGGCACAAGAGTGTATTAAATTTTGCAGACATTTTAACAGCAATATTCAAGGTAGTTACTATCCCTGGGGGCAGTCAGATTTTTCATACCCTTCAAACAAGGTCACCCACACTCACTCACACTCTCTCTCTCTCTCTCACACACACACACACACACACACACACACACACACACACACACACACACACACACACACACACACACACACACACACACACACACACACACACACACACACACACACACAATCACACACACACACAATGGCTGGGTGTCTCTATTTTAGGGAGTGGAATAGAAAAGGGCTTTTAGACTGTGGCAAGACAAAGTTGTAGTTACTGTTAGTCTCGTGTAGGCTTGATTTTATTATCAGTTAGCAAGTCAACAGTTTCCATGTCTCCACAGGATCCATACTATTAGGTTACGTGAGAGGCAGATCAGATGGTCTGGACATTTCAGTAGAATTGGGCCTGTTTTTGTTGAAATTCAAAGGAAAAGGATGCATCTGCTGCATGAATAATTTACATGGCTCAACTTGGTTCCTGTTGCTGATGTGTTTGTGCTCTCCAATACCTCTTTCTACATACACACACACACTCTCTCTCTTTCTATCTCTCTCTCTCACACACACACACACACACACACACACACACACACAAAACACACACACACACACACACAAACCACTGACATCACTCTTGGGGCTTGTTTTCGATGCTCTGAGGTAAGATGTGCTACATCCTTCTGGGACTGTTGTGGAAATATGCAAAACAGCGTTTCACTCCCACAGAATTTAGCTGTTAAAGTCATCTAGAGTATACTTTTATATAGACATTTTACATTGTGGAGTCCCTTTGAGTCCCTTTCTATGTAAATTCATGGTCATGTAGTGATAAATATTTCATCTCTGTCAAATTGTTGGGGAACATAGATGTAGATGAACCTTCTTCTTGAAGTAGTCTCAAGTGTTCATAGCATTTAGGGAATATTTCTCTTCCCTAAACCCACTTCTGTGAAAATCAACAATTTCCCTAAAGACAAATTCTGCCACGACTCCTATTAATGTGAAATAACAAATTGGACTCTCACTTAAAGTCATGTTTTGATAATAAAGTCAAGTCATGTAAACATTTCTACATGCATTCTTGTAGTGTAGAACAGGCGATATATAGTAAATATTTGTGAGATGTTTGCTATAAATAAATGAGCATTAAAAGAGCCGTTACCATTTGCATCTCAAATCTTGATAATAATAAGATAAAAAAAAGCTAAAACATGTTTGACCATGCAACTGCTTCCAAATTGAATATGTATTGATAATGGAAATGCATTACTATACTATCAAAATGTTGTATAGAGATATAAACTATATGATTGGTCTCATAACTTTAAAGATTATGTATTAGCACTACCTGTGTAAGTGCATACGCACGCATACACACACACACACACACACTTGGCAGGACTGTGTGCTGTGAGGCAGAGCCTCGCTCTTTAAAAGAGATTGGATGAGGGGGGGGGGGGGGGGGGATGTGACGGGCCCTTGGAATCCCAACCTCTCTCTCTCTCCTGGTGCCTGCACTAATCAACCCCTGTAATTTATGCAGAAAATATGATTTATATTTAATTTCACTACACTTGCATTGTTAATTTGAGATGTAATTAACGCGTCGCCACGGCAACTAATTTCTCAATGCCGTAAATTATCGCCGCCTTTTCATCAAAATTCAGTTACTTTGGCTCCTGTGTACAATGTACTGATGCAATTAGGTTACCGGGGCAACCCAAAAAGTGTTCATTTTCTTTTGTGTAATTGCAGTGAAGCAGAAGTTTCTGTGTGAGAAGTCATGTTCACTTTTTGGTTAACAAAGAGCACACACACATTTTAGGGCCTCTTCAAAGGAACTGAGGTCTATATTTGCCAACACAAACACACACACATAGAATACTTTTAAATGTATAATTTGTCCAAGTGTGTTTGTGCGTGAAGTTATTCCTTGCACTTCACATCGAGTAGATGTGTTCATAATATTCGCTCAGAGAGCAAATTTAGTCCATGCTCATGGACTGTAAACATTGCTTGGCAACACGTTTGCTGAACCCATAGTCCTTGTGTTCCCAATCCACTGCCTGTGATATTTTAATGAAGGGGAGCTAATTTGCACTCAAAACACAGGGCCACCAGTGCGTCTGTGCAATAGCCCGGCAGGTTGGCAAGGGCACTTGCCCAAGACTTGCCTCAGCGAGGGTTCCTGAGTCTCCTCGCGTGCCAGACTCTCTGCCCCTCTCATTTTCTTCCCTTCCCACCACCTCCACCACCACCACCACTCCATTCACTGGTCTGCAGTGGAAATATCAGGTCATTGCCTGCTAAGCTCTGGTTAACTGAAAAAGGTAATTGAATTTGTAAGCAGGCTTTTTGAATCATTTTAGCCTCTTTGGTAATACCAGCAGGGATTAAGGACATCCTGAGGCGCAGCTGTAGTTTGACTCCATGGCAGAAGAGGCCAGGGCCCTTTTCGACTTGGCCCAAATCTACAGCCCAAGCCCTTTAATTAGCTCTTGATACCAACATTTCACTCAGCGGCTCAAGAAGACCCCCATACCCCATCCTACCTCATCAACCACTACCCTAGAACCTTTAGTCAATATGGCATGTTTTCATATTTACATTCAGTGCAGATATCTTTTCTGTCTTATGTCCCCCAAGCACATTGCGTTAATTGACTGGAGGCCACAGTCTTACCTCTCTCTCCCTGGCCCGGCTTCATGCATGCGGTTGCTGTCAGCTCTGTTTGGACCGCGCTGTCAGGGCTCTGACATCCGGGGCACTGTTTGATTCTCCGTTGATTTTACCAAGGGATTGATTTGTCATATCTGTGTCTCTGGGAGAGCGAGGCTCCATGGAAAGATTTCTGTTTTATCTGGCTCTATTGTCCCAGCTGACAGAGAACAACAGATTAACATCATCTACAAAGGCAGGGTAATGCGAAGGGGAGAGCGGCAGCTACCTCTCTGGAGGGGGACCTTAGGGAGCCCCCCACTGCAAAACCCCTGCACCCCCCCCCGCCCCACTCTCCTCCCCAAATCCCTCTCCCTCTCTCCTGTAAAATCACCCCCTTTTAAAGGCAAGCCTCTCACCACAACGCAGTTCTGACATGTTAGATTTACCCAACAGCTTGTTCCTGGAGTGAGCATGTTTTTACCATGGTGCAACGGCGGCATAAAGACACATGCAGTTGGAGACAATCAGTTCCTTTTTACATTAAAAGCCCCCTTTGATCAAATATGGACATCTTGTATTTCAGTAACAATACTTTTTGACCACTGGGTTTTTTTTTAGTACATAAGCACACTCTTTATATCTCTGAGGGTATGGAAATGCATGTCCTCTATCTTGGGATCATTTGTGTTTTATGTTCCATGACTGACTACAGAAACTAATGTGTGAATATGCTGTCAACACAATGCACATCTCTATCATGGACACTTTCCTTCGGACCACTGATTTGACCTCGTCCACATCCAAATGCGGTGGTCAAAATTGGATAGAACTTCAGTAGACGTCCTTTGGGTTGTGTGCAGGAGCTCATGTGGGCTTATCTGTACAGCCACTACATGGAGTCTCAGTCTTCACCACAGTGCTGGTGTCTAGGGAGATTTCATGCTTATATGCACTCTGCTTAACACTGGGGGCAGCCAAATAGCTGGAAACTGTATTGGAGAAAATCCTTGACATGGATCGTGGGGGGAAGCCCCTTAAAGGTTTCGGCCTGATGATTGATTTTTGCTTACTGAGCCAGGGAAAAGGCTATGTGAAAATGTCATCTTGTCCTCAATTGTATTCTGGTTTGCAGTGAGATAATGTGACTAGCGGGTAAGCAGAGTGTGTCTCCATGATACGCAGTGGCCATCTAGAGCCCCTTTAGATTCCATTCAGTCTCTGTGTTTATCCAGCAAATTTCTCTGCATAGGGCTGCATGATATTTGCTTAATGGGGGAAACCAATATGTTTTGTAATGCAAAGAGCATTGAAAACCAATGGCCAAGAATGACAGAACATGTTTTTTAAATAGTTGAGCTGAGTGCTGTTGATGTGTCTCACCTGCAGTACAGTATTATATTCAGAAACATCACCTTCAAAGGCATAAAGGGCAACAGTAGCATTAAACTTTACTCCAATTCAGAAAGAAAGAACACCAAAAGTCTATTATATACTTGTTTATTTATTTGAGTCTGAAGCAGTATTTGCTTTTGTCACATTTATTCCCATTTTACCAGCACAAGGGGCTCTGGAAGACGAGTTACCAAGGAACACAAAATTTTAATTAGTGTATTTTAATCATTCAGGCTTTTCGAGCTAATCCACAGACCCCTGAGAATTCCCAAGATGCTGCTCTGTTCTGCCTTACCATTTATTGTTGAGTCTATTATAATTACTGTTAGCAGGTGGGGGCTGGGAGACGTTTATTATGTTTTTCCATCTTTATTATAATTACTAGAAAAAAATTAAAGGATGCTGTTTCATTAACTTTAGAGATGATGCCTGCCTTTTCTCCTTTTTTTTCTCTCTCCCCCTCTCTCGCGGTCTCATTCCGCTCTTTGTCTTTTAATGCCATTATATTCTGTTTCATTTTGGGATATTTATACGTTCCTCTGTATTATGTCAAAAAACAACAAAAAGAAACAGATCCAGTCTTTAGAGAGATAGAGACAGAAGGCCGGGGGAGAAAAGATGGCCTTCATTAAGTGAATTTCTCTCTGAGACTCTCTTCAAAATCCAGCTAATGCTCTGAAAATTGTGTTGATGTGTCCTCTAAAATCCAAATGTTTAATATTGTGTAATTGGAGCAGGATCAGAACACACAGGCAGAATCTTCCAGAATACGTTACCCTCTGTTTCACAGTCAGCCACAAATGAAGATAAGAAGGCTGTGAGTAAATCTTTAAGCCCCAAGCTTTGGGTGTTCTACAGGGATTTTTTGAATCTTCTGGAATTGTCTTTTTTTAATTCGAGTGTCTGTTTGCAGCTTCCTTGTTGTCATTGCAGAGTGTTTGAGGGTGTGTGTCTACACAGAGTTAAAACTTGCTACAAAATTTTTTCAGGGAGTTTTTTTTTTGTTAATCTATTTCTGAGGGAGTATTGTAGAATCCCTTAATAAGCACAATCCCAGTTGCAGTGTTTCAAGGGACATGGTGCAAACAAACAACTTTGAGCCCTAAAGTGGCTTTGCTAACCAACTTCACCAGTGCTGCTGCTGCTGCTCCCTTTCAGTCTCTCATCTCATCTCTCTTGGCAGACAGACAAACACACACATGCTCAAGAGCAACAACATGTCCAATTCCATATGGATTGTCAGAGCAGGAAATGCTTCATCACATCCCCTTGCTCAGCATAACATAGGAGTCAACCAGAGGACATACATGCTAACTTCTGCTATCACTCTGGTGCCTATCAAAAGCACCATTTAGGCTGTTTAAGCAGACACCGGAGTCGACCTCAAAGCTGTCATCATTTCACATGCTGTACTGTACTGTATTACATTACAGATAACTGAGGTAATGTACTTTTCACCCTTAATTTGGACATATGCAGGAGCTTTATGCCAGGGGTTGAAAGTAAAGTGCACTCTTGCCAGGGAATGAAAGGGGAGAAAAAAGAGCTAGGCTTCTGTCTTTCCTGTAGTTAAAGTAGTGTTTGGTTTCCATTGTCACTCTGCATTCACCTTAAAATGTCACCTTCACCATGAGAGAGAGAGGGGGGGGGTAGAGAGAGAAAGAAGCCATAATCAATGATGTCTTTGAAAGCTGTCTCAGTCTACTCTATGCCAAGGTAATGCACAGAACGGTCATTGTGAAACCTACCCCTGAGGCAAACAGAAATGTCAGGTTTGGGGTCCACCGTCCATCATTTAAATTCCTGTACACTCAACTACTGCTCCTGCTTCGAGCTGTATTCCACAGTGTCTGCCCCTTGCTAAAATTCTTTCATGTCCAATGTGTATTTAGCACCAAATCATGGAGTCTATTTTTGGCCCCTGCGGACACCAGGAGCAAAGGCAAAACAGCGCTCGGACATTTTGACTGCATGTTTTTTCGTGTTTTCCTGAAAAATTCCACATCTCCCCATGAGCTGGGTTCCTCGAGAAGGCCGAAATATATTTCAGGGCCGATCCGGAGAAAAATTAATTAATAGACCTCAGAGGGAAGCGAAAGGCCAGCGTAATGCAATTATAGAGTCTTTGTGAAGTGTCAGGATTTCGGAATTATAAAATCACACCGGAATGGCAGTTGTAATTATGGCTGGAAAGGAGGAATTCTCCCACACCTCCACAGATATTTAACTATTTACAGCTCAATTTCAAGAGCCCCCCCCCCCCCCCTCCAGTAACTGGTTATGATTCTTTAAGGGCTCGACATCCCTTAAATCAATTGGGGTCCTTTTCATTCCAGTTTTATTAATTCAAACTGGCTGCACGTGCAAGACCCTCTCTGCTACATAAAACAACACTGTCCTCCTCTGCTCTAGTCAATGCCTTTGAATCTGATGCCCATTGTCATCTGGCCTACTTGTACATTTATACTCTAAAGAGAGCGGCAGATGAATTGAAAACAGATTAAATGAGACAATAGAGGACGCCGCCCCTGCGTCACGCTCACAAAGGGCCTGAATCTAATGACAATGAGGACCCCTCCCCCTCCCTCTCTCTCTCTCTCTCTCTCTCTCTCTCTCTCTCTCTCTCTCTCTCTCTCTCTCTCTCTCTCTCTTCAGTGGAACTTCCACCTGTCTGGGTGTCTCATCGGGAGCTGCCTGTACGAGCCCATCACAGTAATCCCGAGGTGTGTCCGAACAGGGCCGCTGTGTAGAGTCACGGGGACAGCTTGTCTGGTTTTGATACCAGGCCTAGCCTCACAAAAGGCTACTGCCGTGGCTTAAATGGATGTTTTCATGGATTACCACCAAAGGGAAGGAGTTGAGGACTATAGTTAATGTCCTATCCTGGTTTAGTAAAGCTTGCTGGGTACAACAATTGTTATGTATTCCGAGGCCTTGGAAGTCCTATGGCCCCTCCAAAAGTAATTTCAGCTGATGCTGCACATGCCTATTTTCCTGTTGTTTTAAGTATTGTTCATATTCTGTGTGGATTTAATGACAGGACTTCTTTTTGAGGAAATACAAATTATGGCTTATACTGAACTGTAATGCCTTTTTTGCCCAGCAATGCACTAAACTCTAATGTTAAGTACCAAAGAGTCAGCAAAGTACGAGAGAGTCATTGAGGTGGATCAGCCCTGTCCATGAATCCTTGATAGAAAGACCATGTTAAATCACATTCTTCAAAGCATGCATCATTAATTGTGTTGCAACCTCATAAAAAGATGCTGAAAAGTCCCTGAAGAAGTTTTCATTTAGACTCAAGATTACAGGCTCAATTTCCCCTGCTGTACACCCAATTTTACAGTTTCCATAAGTAGTCCGGATGGGAAACTTTCACTTGAGCATTTACTTTGTCATATTTCAAATTGTCATTGACTACTAATTATCTGGCTCTAGTTATTGTTTCCCATGAAAAAGAAACATTGCCTTGAACATTGGGATACATAAATAGACACTTCAAGGTTTTTTTTTTTTTTTTTTTTGGTGGCAACATACTGGAGGACTCGAGGACTGCGAGTGAAGGGAAAGGAAAAGAAAAAAAGAGAAAGAAAGAAACAAACAAACAAAAAAAAAACCAATAGAATCACAGCCATAATTAACACAGTGGGGTTGTTTGAAAGAATCACTGTAGTACAAATGTAGGGAAAGAAATGGGCAAGAGGTCACAGTCCCAGCCTTCTTTCTCCGTCCCTCTCTGTCCCTTTCTCTCTCGGGAGCAGTGCTGGCTGAGGTTCAGGTGATCCTGAGACCGACAGGAACGCTGTTCAGCTGTGACCGTGCAGGAGCTGCGTCTCCTTGCCTTTTTAAACAAGCTCTAAATGGTTCAAATTACTGCTGCAATCATGACTTTAACACCGAGCGCTGGGGCCCCGGCTAATTGCAGGCAAGAGCTGTTTTGATCAGGGTGAACATCTTTGTTTCCGGGAAACTTCAAGCCTTTACTTGCTTCGACAGGATCCAAATGGAAAACAGACACCTATTTTTGTCGCAGAAGGTTTTCGGCGGTTTAAAATGATGGAAAAATTAACTTAAAATGTGCAGCTCTAAATGTGAGGGATATCGGTTTTGCTGTTCAGCCGTTCGGGTCTAGGGTATAAACTTGTAGAGTGGGCAGGAAAACGGCCTGTTCAGGAGAAAAGGTGACCTGTGTGTTCAATGCTAAATTGAGTAAAGAGGAAACTCTTCCTTGAATGACCTTTCTGTATGTCAACACCAGGCACAATTTAGTCGCTTTGTGAACTCTGTTTCAAAGGTTAATGTCGAAATCTGGAGCGAATTACCTTAAAATTACTTACAACAGCATTAAAATTCTGAAGGGCTTTTTTCCCCCTCTGTTGCAGCTGTAAATTAATTTTGAAAAAGGCAGCATTTTTAGGGTTCCAAAAAGACACAGTTGAACGGGGTGGAGTGGGGGGAAGAGGAGGCTTAACGAGAGCCAGTGAGAAGAGAAGGGCTGTGTAGTGCTCCTGGCTAGGCAATCGCGATGTCTTTAAATGAAGAGAAAAAGAGACAAGGCTTAACTGAAAACATATGGCAGTGCGCTAGGGAAGAAGCCTGCTTAAGAGGATCATGGTCGAGTAATAATAGGAGACAGGAACAGGGCACGTGCAGCGGTTTGGGTGCAGGACTGGGGATTTTTCTTTCTCTTTTTTCTCTCTGTCCTCCTCCTCCCCCTTCTCTCCCTCGGCCTTCCATACAGTAGGAGTGGTAGGGCACCGTGTCTCGGTAAGGGGCAGTGGCGGATGAGTGAACTGTCTTAATCAGAGCTCTTGGAGCTTAAGTGGCATCAGCACACCCTTAACTTCACCCCCAAACCCCCACACACACACCACCACCACCACCCTTTTCCTCCGGAATGCCACCTCAAAGTCAGCCATGAGATCTTCTGCTGCACTCACTATGTCATATTTCCTATTAGCTGCTCTATGTCTGTAATTATTACCATTAAACTAGGCGCCCCTTGTTGTACCCTATGTAATTTTGTAATTATAATTAGGATTTCTTGATCTTGTCTCGTCCCTTGTTCGACTCGATATGACGGCTGAATTGAAATGTGTGCATAAGTGCCATCATAACACCCCTCTGGATAGGGATACATACTGTACCAATTACTCTGAGTTTGTTCAACAAGAGAATACAGGCTGCATGATGTGGCGCCTTGTCACTGTTAACTTCTTTCCTGCATTGTCTGCCTTTCAACGATACATAAATTCCTTCCTCTGGTCGAGTTTCAGACTAATTTAAATGAATCGTAGTTGTTTTTGCATATCTGACTGGGACAGATTCTGCTGGTCATGCCCAGTTTTAATCTTCCCGGAAGTAAACAAAAGATCCACAGCAGGGGACAGAATTGATCAGAAAGGAAGATTATGAGTCATACGTTCTATCTGATTTGTTGGGTCTTTACCAGGTAGGACAGATAGGCTCATATAGCGGTGCAGTGGATATCCTGTTAAACTGGATGTTCTGTTGTAGAGAAAGTACTACTAATGGCTTGCCAACCCTGTGATCCAGATTTAGTGACCCAGGAACATGAGGATTTCCATATACTGGTGACATGTTATAATGGCTGATTTGATCCAATGTAAACAAGGTGTGTTTTCAGAAGACTAGTTTTGAGACTGGTTCCATCTCCAAATGTTGTTCAAACACCATATTTTGCTCTATTAGTTTCTGATATGGAACCCAAATAATCAAAACTAAGTCCTCATATCGACTCCCTTATTGTTACTGCCACACTTGAACCTAGTTGTAGATCCATTCCTGATCCTTTTTGAACACGGCCCATACAGCAGGTGTAATGGACTGAAGCCATGCTTAAATGCACTGTGCTGGCCCCCTCCTGCTGCAGTGGTGGTTGGCTGATGCCCTAGTTAAATTGCTAGCAGGTTAGGTAGTAATTAGCCCCACCTCGCCGGTATCTGCTGCTTAAGTAACCGTGTCTGTTTCTGCATTAGCCTCAGCCCAGCAGACACCTCAGCAAGGGTTCATTCAAAAGGGGGGATGCTAATAATGTTGATGGGTAAAAGGAGATATACACTATTTGCAGAAGAAAGGTCATCATTTTCATGAAATTATAGTTAATCACAGTGATTTAAAGACCCCATGGCTTGTCTGTGGTGCAAATTTTGTAGCAGAAGTGGATGTGTGAACAACTGTAAACAGAGCAGTTAATGGTTACTAATGAAATGATTCAACTACTGCGCTGTTTGAGCAGGTAGTTCCTGGTAGTCCCTTATAGCCCCCTCCAAGATCAGTTCATTCATGTCAGCATTAGACGGTGCAGCACAGATGTTTTTCTTTTTGCTCTTTTTCTTTTTTCCTCCTTGTTTCTCTAATGCTTTCAGCCCAACCATGATGGAAGCTGTGGTGTCACCTCCCACTTTTTTCAAGGGAGAATTCTCTCTGTATTAAACGTAAGCTGTTATAGGACCCAAAGGGCCCCTGCAGTCTATTTTCCAATGATGTTGTCAGACATGTGGCTGGCACCCCAGAGAGGGGGAGGGTAATCAGCCCTCTCATCTCCAGAGGAGGAGGACCAGGTTCCGCCTGACTCCAGCATTTTCACGGCCCCTGGAAGAGCCACACTCAGCTGGGCTCGCCCTCTTGCCTCCTCCTGCCCCCACCTCAACCCCCTATCCCCCACCCCACCGCACCCAACCAAAAGCCCTGGGTCCTGAGCCAAGATCCTTGTTTGTATATTTTCAGAGAGTTGAAACTCTGCCATTCACAAATAAGCGTCGTTTGTGTTGTCTGATTTGTTTGTTTTCTGTGAGTCCTTTGTTGCCACATGGAACATATTAGAGGGAGGTTTTTGGTGTACATTATGAGCTAATTTGTAGGGTGTTGATGAGAGATTAGACTTACAGTGAATATATTGCTTGACATCATCAACAACAACATTTGTATTGTTATTCACATTTGTGGTAAAAATATGATGCCTTTGGAACATTTATGTTTACATATTTCACTAGGTTTATAGAAAGGATAACCTCTACCATATTTCATATTGTTAAAAAAACGTGTAGCTTTCACTCAGTTTATACTTGGGATATTCATCAAATGGTGAGTATTTTGGGCATCAAAGTTCCTCATAATGTTTGCAAATATTTATTAATATTTATTAGAAAATGAATTCAGAGAGCTCCGCACCGCCTAATGTGCATTCAAATGCCGCTTTAGCAAAGATCAAAACCAGGCCTTTGGTTATTATAGAGCAAATTGCTTTTTGTGCTTTTAAATCCTTTTTCCCCTCCTTTTCAAAAAGGTGCATTCATAGGGAGCGCTTTTTCTTTGTGTAGGTGTTGAAACAATTGTTCTGTTCTCTGCACCTCCCCAAAATAGCAGACGTACCAGGCTTGTAAGAAAATTAGTGAATTTAATTTCCTTGAGTAATGAAAATGTCATGCACCATTTAATAAAACTGCATGAAAAAAGTCAGCGCCTCCTCGCATATCGCAGATAGCTGGGCCCTGTGGATTTGAAAGTTATACAGTCGCCCCTTTTGATGTTTTCACGCAGTTTTGTTTCTTTTTTCTTTCTTGATGTGGATTCAAATTAATCTGAACAGGCCGGATGTAAATACGAAAATGAAAGTTGTTTGGTGTCTCTTTGCAACTTGCTGCCGTGCAATTTGAAGCTGCCGATAACTCCTTTCCCTTTAAACTGCGAATTATTTTACCTTTATGAGTTTGTCTCATCTTCAAGGTCAAAAATGTAATTTTTGCTCTTTCAAAGGGTTATAACCTTAAAAGGGGAGCCTCCATCCACACTGATTAATGAGACTTCTGCATTTGATGTTTCAACGGTGACATTTTAAACTTTAAATATTTTATATGCATACCCAGAAAAAAAAAATCGAAGATATGCATTCATGTGGAATAAACGGTATTGCAGGGAAGAAAGGCTGGGCTGGGTATCATTTTAATAGAACAGTTAGAGTGCAATGGTTTTTCTTGGTGATTTTTATTTGAGGTTTTTATGTGTGCGCAAGCTGATTTAAAGGCACACTAAATCATTGGGGATGGGGAGTACTGGATTATGCATTTAATCAAGAGGCAGGCCTTGGGAAAGTGGCTGCCCGAGTCACCAGGGCATCGGCAAAGGCCCCCCTGTAGTGCCGTATCTCCCCTCCACCCCCTGTGCACACATTTCACAAAACCCAACTCCATTTGCGTTTGTTCCTCTGGAGACAAGAACCTGTGGCCCAAACCAACTGGCTGAGTGCAGGAGCATAACCTGTTCAAATGGTTTGAGGTATTGTGCATCATATTTAATATGGGAGTTTTGACCGCTCCCAAGCACAAGATGATGAGATAGGAAGAGGAAGTAATGATGTTATTATTGATCATCTGAAAAGTTCCCATTTTCCACAATGACCGTATGCTGCAGATATGCATGGCCCATTTAGTGTGCCCTGGTCATATCCAACTGCGAACGGTAGAGTATTATTATTTCTTTCATCCATGGGCTCACATTATGGAGAGTCCAGCATCTGGTGCCAGCATGCTGCTCTGAACCGCAAAGCATCTTACTGTGCTCCTTCCCACTCACCCCCACTAAACTCCTACTCAGCCATGCCACTGTCGGTGGCGATGTCATTTCCTGGTCTCCCCCCACCGCTGAGAGACAGATGTAGCATAGTGGGTCGAAGCATGTTACAGCAGACAAAGGCCAAGTGCCTGCCAGTAATGGCACATACCCGACTGGTGCTAATATGATGGTTCAATATGGTGGAGGTAATGCATAGTGTCTGTGTACTGCCCATTGTTCTGTTTAATTTGTATGACTATATGAACAGTGGGGGCACTTAACAATCAAGGATATTTCAGTGAGTGGTATGCCATGAATTGCACAGTATTTCATGCGAAATGGTTGTCAGCGGTAGCATCAGTACTTTCCTCTTCCTTGAACATTAACATTACCTGTGGTCCATTGAAAATTAATATCTGCTTAATGCTTGATGACATGCGTTTTCCTACAGGACAACAAAGCTTTTAGCTCAATATTTAATTTATATGTGTCTGACACAGCTGCGAAATTACATGAGTCTTCTATCGGACTGTCTATCCACAAAAGGGGGAGGGTGATGTGGGGGGTGAAATGATTGCAAGGCAACAGAAAGCTCTGGAATGTTCTTGAATAGATGATGAACAGTATGGTGTCCCACAGGGTACAGAAAGGAGTCCAATATTATTGTTGTCTGCTTATAATTTCAGAATACTTTTGGTTTTTCTTGTCAAGGCTGTTGGACAGTGTGGCTACAGTCATCATCACATCACAGTGATATGAACTCAAAGCAAAAATAAAAGTTTTCGATGCAAAAATGACCACAAAGCCGTAACCAAAGCAAATATTTAATTAGAGGATTTTTAGAATTTGAGTCAAGTTGGTTTGAAATGAGCATCGTTTATGAGACGTGAAATCTGAAATGAGCATGCCTGTTTTTGCAAATACGACTTGTTGGCCATTGTGGAAGGCAGTTATGACACCAGCAAAACATATTGAACTTAAAAACAGGACACACATTTGGTTTCTCATCCTTCATCTGACAACAAGACATATTAACACATTAGGGACAGCATTGTGAAATTATGTCTCAAATAAACACAACACATAGGAATTCAATTTAAGTCAAATTAAGTACATTCTGGACTTGAAATAAAGCACTCTTCTTAAAGTAACAGTGGTCATGTGTACCCAGACTACACAAACATCACCCACACTCTAAATGAAGGAGGCAAAATATCATCCTTAAATAGGATTTACAAACAACATTTATATCAGGGCATGGTTTGTCTTCTCATCCTATTTGCTCCTGAGGGGGATTAGGGCTGTCTGTCATTTTGATTGACAGCTCTCAAATCACATCTTTGCAGCAAAGTGGCTGATTTTTGTCAGACCCACCCCCATCAGAAAGGAAGAATGGCGTTATCAGGAGCACCTTGTTTGGAGGCGCTCGAAACCGCTAAACCCGCAATTCATGGGAGATCTGTTTACAATCTCGCGCCGGCCATTGACTGCTAAACAGTCTGCACAGATGCACCCTGGGCCGCTCGGAGGAGGAGGAGAGGAACAGAGCGATTACGCTCGCAAACTGCAGTCGAGTCCACAAAGAGCTGCTGTTTGCCACACAGCAACAACACATGCTTTGCACACACACACGCACACACACACACACACACACACACACACACACACACACACACACACACACACACACACACACACACACACACACACACACACACACACACACACACACACACACAGATATTCCGAAGCGTCCCCACCACTAGACTAACTCAGAGCACTCAGACACAGAGACAGTGAAAAACTGCACCGCTTCTGAGTCTAGACAACACACAGTATATTCACACTCCGGCAGCCCAAAGCTCCTTGTGGCTAGACAAACATATCTTTCCAGCAGCTTAAGCTTTCTCATCATTTGACTCCACACAATACTCATGCATAGACAGCCAAAGGCTATACACTGTACGTAAAGATAGTTTTGGCACTGGACAGAACCATTGTACACACAGGGACTTTGAGAAAGCGAAAAATACCTATTGTGCACACAAACCTCATCGAGACATTGTGACTGTTATTGCATGTTTGTGGGTTATGAGGGGCTTTCACATGCATCTAAGCACACAATTTTGCATATAGTTTTTTTTTTTTAATTTTCATTCCAGACCACAAAGATAGTAGATATTGATAGTAAGTCATACTGTAATGACACTGAAATAGTTCAACTTGTAATTATAAGCTGTAAAAATCTGCTGGAAAAGACATCAGTATATGGGTAAAAACAATGAAAGTGTGTACAGCAAACTATGATCCCGATGTAACTTTGCACTTTATATTTGGCCCACAAAACACCAGTGAAGATCTCATCCCTGACTGTAGGATCCAGCCTTTTAAAACATGTGCACATGGAAGCTGTTTAAATGCGCCAGGCCCACAGCCATAAAGACATTGCAGTTGGAATAAAAGGCTTATTGGAGGCATCAGAGAGCTCTTTAACGCTGTCTATACACAAAGGTTTGTCAGAATAGTTAGGTTGCTGTTAAAAAGCTTGTACTCTAAAACTTGTAAGGCTGATTGTATGATTTTACAGGGCCTAGTGGGCTGAGAGGACATAGTAGGCTACTAAACCACACATTTACTGGCAACTTATTTTCTTCACAAAACCATACACATTTCTGACACTACTGTAAACTTAATTGCCACAGAGAATGTTCATCTCTCATTTAAATGCTCACATTCATGGAATGGTCAAATGAATCAGTGTTCACAGTTTATTTCTCCCAACAACCCAACTAAGGATGTTGTTGGTTTAGATGATATTTCTTCACATTTCTGCATCACTCTATCTGCAGGTATCCTGCTAAAGGGGGAGAAAAATATAGATTTCTGCAGTGATTATGTTGGGAAAAGATCCCTCAAAAGTGCGATCACAGCCCACAACAATGAAAGTGCTATTGATAAAATAATTTATTACAATCCCATTGGTAAGGAGTAAACAAATACAATAAAACCTGAGGTTTTGTGCTAATGAGCAGACTAAAAGCACCTTTGTTGCGCTTTTGCGCTGTTGTGCTGATCAACAAAAGAAACAACAATGTAATGCAGAATAGTTTGTTTATGTGTTCCAAATAGTTTGGTTATGTGTTGTAAAAACAAATGAAAACTCAGAAAAACATTAGTGGCTCACCACTTGACCATTTCCTTCCATTAGGCTAGGTTTAGAAACATACACCTCATCTCTGCAACATTTACTAGACCCTAAAATTATACGTATAGTCCTCAGTCTACTTAGAACCATTTAATGTAGCATAGAGTGGTCTGTTGCTTTAAACAGCCAACCCACTGTTTTATTCAAGTTGTTTTGCAAGGAAGCCACGTCTCAAATCCCCAGTCGATTACACTGTTTGAGATGCCAGCTATATTCTGTATAATGCCTCAAGCATTAAAGCTCTAGGATGTTGCAAATGGCAAGGTACTGAGTCTTGCTCTGTCCATTAAAGATTTTTAATAGTGAAGTTACATTAGTCTTTTTAAGTTTTAACGTCATAAATGCATCATTGATTGTACCAGTAGACTGGGATCGCATTAGTATGGTTGCCATAATAAGCACATCTTGAGGTCACAGAAAGTAAGGGCTTACAGAAAATGTAAATATTCCCCAGGAAAAGTATAGACAGAAATAAATCTATTTTGTTTTAATAAAAGCATTCAGTGGGATATAATATGAGAACAAATATACTAATTTAGTTGTGAAAAAACACTGTAATCGCTCCTTAAGCGGGAAAAAAAACAGGCTAAACACTCTCTGTGCATAAGGTATATTTTTTTTCCAAAAGGAAACTTAGAGGATTGTTTATGCCAGTGCTCTTGTCATGCAAAGTGAAGTCTGCACAGTGTGCCAGAGCACTTTGATATATACCAGCGCTTTGTAAATAAATCCACACAAAGTGCAAGGGAGAATTTTATCTGAAATTTGGTATTTAGGAGATTCGGAGTGAATGATGATATGTGACAATCAGTCACAGCAATTAGTGTAACTGTTAAGAGGCCTTTTTGTTTTCTCTCACCCATACAGAATGTCACAAATAAATCCTCACTCGCATTTGCATATTAATTGGATCTGAGACGTCAAGCATCTTTCATTAAGCAAAATGATCTGCATATTTGGAGACATAAAATAGTTTATTTCGATGTGGGAAAAGAAGTCATTGGAAATTGACCGCGCATAGGGTATAAACTTTGTGCTGCTGTTGACAGACACGTTAACCCTTCGGGTCCTGCGCTGCGGTGAACAATCAGCAGCAGGTTGGCCATGAAAGGTGCTACTTGTTAAAGTATGGCAAAGGCAAAACAACATGCCTCTCACAGGAGCTGGATTGGCATGCTGAGAAATCGTTAACTGGTGTTTAAATTTGATTTATAATCTGACTGTTTGCATAAGGACTAACCACAGTCTTTCTGGCCATGCTCAGTGGTTGACTACTTTAAACAGGGTGTTACAAAGTGAAGTATGGATTTTTTTGTTAACTTTGTGTCAACAGTGATTGCATGTGTGCGTAAAAAGGGGTGATGGCAGAGTAATGTGTATAGAATGCATAGTCTGTACATACATACGGGGCATGTGCATGTACATGTATGATATGTATGATCATGCTGATTAAAGACCCCAGTTAAACATGCACACTAGTCCTTAATAAATTATATGACTTAGTAGCCCACCAGGAGAGTGATTTGTTTTATTTAAGTGAATAGTACTCACTCTAATATATATTAAGTAGTGTAGTCCTTTATGTGGGACAGTAAATTCTGTAATGGAAGGTTAAGATTTTACACATCAGCCACGGAATACATGTTTTAAAAGCATCAATTACATTTAACCACCAATGTCTCACTCCCTACATGTACATGATTAAAACTTGGGCTTTATCGTTGTCTTTGACCTCGTTTTTTTTTAACTGCTCATTGATGGATCATACTTTCTATTTTTAAAGAACACACAGGCTAAACATGCTTGTGGCATATACGACCATAACATGAGAAGAAACGTAATGTGGCACTAATGTGAGATGGCAACTGAGCCAGACCTTCAGGCGGGGACGTGTTCTGTAGCGGACATCTTTGCGTGTCTGACACAAGCATGCAGGGTGTTTTTTTTTTTTGTTTTTTTTTGTTTTGCTGTCACTGTTTTCCACTCTGAAGGGAAATTTGACATTGGTTTGGTTCAATATGATTAAGGCACACAAGTGTGGGTAGTGGGGAGGCTGTGTATTACTGGGGTCTGGATGGTTAGGGGCTAGACTTGTGAATAATTTGATTAGGTTGCAGGGGAATATATCTGAAGGATTATGTAAATAGCGTTGCCCCCGTGCAGAATTCTTTTGAACTCCTCCGAACGCACATCTGCTGGGGTCGGCAGCTAGACAGGACGGCTCCCTCCTTGTAGCGCGATTCCTCTGTGTTTGAGGAAAGTGTTTAAAGGTCACATTAAGAACAAACACAGTTGCCCTGATAAAGGCTTAAGGGTCCTTCTCTCTAAGTGTCCTAAATTTACCTGTGGCTGAAATCATGATCACAGAAAACAGTAGGTGACTGCAGTATAATAAGAATATCATCTTAATAATATTTAGCATTTATTGTTAATTTGTTAGTATGGATTTGTTGTGTACCTAGGCTGCACCATCTCATAGAAGTGTGCCTCTCTGAGAGTGATTTATACATCATACTTTTTACAGTGTACTTTATTCTCCCTTTCCACTCCATTATGTTCTATATTGTATATTCTTCAACTCAACTAGATTATGATATTTTCCCTCCACTTGCCTTATTTGGTGTATTTCTGGGTGGGGATATGTTTGTATTCAGCACTATGGCAACCAAAGTCAAGGTGACCAAGACCATGCTGAGCACATTAGATTACCAGAGCAGAGACACAGACAGAGACAATGCAGCCGGCTCACAACACAATTTATCGGCCCTCTGGCCTGGGTGACTCGCGCAGACCATCCACTGACCGTCTGGATTTATGGGTTTGGTGAGTCTGACCACTGCTCTCTGTGCTCCAAGCTTCTCTGTGGCTGCTGTATGCTGTGAAGGCTAGCTGGCTAGATGCCTGAATGGGTTTGTGAATGTATGGTCAAGGCTTCCAAGGCTGAGGCCTGCTAGAGTAGCCAATGGGGCTGGACAGTTGGCTTAGTTGGCTTCTGCGTTGTAGCACAGAGGTGTCATGTCATGTTTTGTGCATTTTCTCCGGGTGGGTCATTTTAGGAGAAATAAAAAAAAGATGCCTGAAAGCTGCAGGGTTTGGTTCAGTCCTGGCAGTCAGCCGTTGGTTGTGATTATGCTTAATAGTCAGCTGTTAGAGATCTTTGAGAGGCTTGTTTTGGGAGGAACAGTATTTTGCCAGTTCTTGTAGTCCTACTATGAATCACTATGGGATCTGCAATATCACTTTCTCAGTGGACTCATTCTCTTTGAGATGTAGCACACATGATAATCTCTGGAGCACTTTACAAAATCTTCGACATTAAAACCCTGTTTTTTGCCATTATGACTTGAAGGAAAAATATTTCCAATCTTTTTCTCCCTCCTCCACCTTTACTGTGGCTGTAATGTTTGCTCTGTAATGTAACTGCGACTGTAAGTCAGGTCTGGATTTGTCCCACCAGTAAAAAAACTACCGAAACCTCAGCGGAGGTGCCCTGCCGGGGATTTTGCCGTCGTTGTAATTTTCAAAAACAACTCGCATCACACTCACTCACTCAAGGCTCCGCTCGATCGATCTCCAAAAGAGCTAAATGCCACTAATTTTAGCAGCTGGTCTCAAATCTGGCTACTCCCTTCACAGCACATGTTAAATAACGGTGATAATTTATACTCCCCTCTGAGCCTAGCGGGCTGCCACGGCGTGGAGTGTTCAGAACCTGTTGCCTTCTCAGAGAGGGGAACAAAGCGAGGAACGCCTCGGTGAGACGGTAGTAGGCCTGCCAGCACCATAAAAATAATCGCTTTGGCAGGCCCCGCAGTTCAGCGGAGGGCCTCGATCATGTGGAGCCACAGAGCTTGAAACAGAAAAACCAGAAGTGTTAAAGATCCACTCTGGACTCCCTTCTTGGAAGTAAACGTCACCCCTCCTGTGTGTCCATCCATGTCTGTACAGAGTTGTGCAGAGGAGCTACTGTATGAGAGGTTGTCAAGTGACAAACATTCTCGGTCTCGATCGAGCGTTACATCAAACATCAGAGCGGCTGTCCTGCTCCTTCCCCTCCCTCCCTCTCTCTCTCTCTGTCTCTCTCTCTCTCCCTCCCTCTATCTCTCTCCTGCTCTCTTACTCCCTCTCTGAACGTTCTCCTCCTGTAACACAACTTTTCCATTCGTCTCTCCTGCTAGTGTCCTTGCCGATGCTCTGGAATGCACGGCAAAGAACACATTTCTTTGACAGGAAGGAAAACACACACAAGAGCCTTGAACATGCACATGGAGAGGGGAAAAAGTTCATTTTGGAACTTCTTTTTGGTTCTTGGATTTGATACGGAGTAAGGAGGACGTTGTTCATGGTCGGCGTGTTTTCTTTCTTTTTTTTTTTTTGATGAAACAGTCCTGTTTGCTCCGGCTTGTGACCACTTGTTGTAGGGGGCCACAAGTGATTTAAAGAGGGCAGCTGGATAACAGAGACTGTATTTGTCTATTTTGAGCCCTGTCTTTGTGCCAGGCCTGTCTCATTTTGCAGTTGGTCTTTGCTTCAGTATCTTGCATATTTTCTGAAGTGTGTGAAACCTTGTGAGATTAAGTCGGGGACAGCTGAGAGGAGGTGTTGTGTATGAATGGCTAAAATGGAGGAGGGGAAAGAGAACAAAATGACAGTCAAATGGTGGATATCTCTACCCAAAGGCAACATGTTTTTTTGTGTGTAAATGTGCTTCCTTTTCATAATCTCAAGGAGGAAAGAAGAAGGAAAACAAAATATTTCATGTGAGTTCAGGGACTTGACCCACTGCATTTTCGTCAGATAAGGGAAAAGTCAAAATAGCCAAAGAAATAGATGAAGATAAATGACAGTTTCAGAATAGCTACTGAATATTTTTTGTGCCCATTTATGACTCCTTTCAGAAACACCTGATGTATACAGATTAACTAAACAAAGACTATAGACTAAACATATAGGAGTTTTTAACAATTTTACTCCAACTTTGCCATACTACTAAGAATACTGTATGTGAATCATCCCCACTGTGTCTGATTGGGCTGAAAAAGGTTGATGTGCTGTGGATGGGAGGGAAAATGCAGACACATTATTAACTATGTGAGGTCAAAGGTCAAGCACTTACAAAGCTGCCAGTGGAGAGTGTGTGCCAGAGCTCTACCTCCTGTGGTCTTGGACATACACCATCTTCCTGTTGAGGTAATCCGACCATAGATACCCAGCTAGATAACGTACCACACACACACACACACACACACACACACACACACACACACACACACACACACACACACACACACACACACACACACACACACATAGTGTTATTCTGTGCGCTCTGTCACAGACAAAATGCAGAAGGATTACTCTATCTTTTGAACTTACTCTGTAACGTGATTGTGTCACCTTTAAACAGGGCTGTTATTTTCCAGTAGAATGTGACATGACCTTCCACAAAGGAAAACTGCGTTTCAGGCCCATTCCTGAAGAAAGGAGGCAAAAACAATGGAAGGGAAGGCCAGAGGAAGTCACATCACTCCATATCAAAAAGTAGATTAGGAACTATAAAAAGAGGATGAAAAACAGTTTTGAATAAATACGGCTAAATTAGGACTCCTGACATTCAAACAGTTTATGAAAATGTGAAAGGGAGGGTTAGGGTAGTATATCAAAATACCTTGCCATCTAATCATGGATCATGGAATCTTTTGCATCACATAAATTCATGATGACATGTATAAAAAACACTTACTGTGTGGTTTAGGTATTTTCAAGTATGTTTTTGTGGCATCAGTGAGCCAGCGCTGTGTTCAATAACACCCCTTTTTGTGGCCCTAACACTACTGTGCTGTTGTTGACAAATATTCCACCCCTCTGTGCTGGCTTGTCCTGGAATCTACAAAGAGTGCTGGTGTGTATATATGCATGTGTGTGTGTGTGTCCAGAGAGAAGGAGGGAGAGGGAGAGAGAAGGGGTATTATCACACATACTCAAAATAACCTAGAATGTGACTGTCCCATATTAGGTAATGAATCTCTTAACGGAAAGCAAGTGAACAAGACATTTATTGACAAGCCTGTGATGGTGAAGGCGTGCAGAGCAAACTGGGCTGACGCTCGTGTGACTCCCAGAGAACAATGTAAAGCTACAGTACTATGAGCATGAACAGGACTCTGACCAAACTTTCCTTAGCCTCACACAAACTTTCTTGACAACCATAAACATGACTTTGGTTTGTTTTAGGTTTGTTTCTATGCTTCATCATTGTCCCCCCATAAGCAATAAAAAACAGATCCATCTTTTTGTGTCTACAATGTAAAAAATTCTCCTCACCTTTTGTGTCTATAATGTTAAAAATTCCCCTCACCTTTAAATAATTGCACTTCGGGTGACACGGAGAATGACTGAAGTACAGACTATCTTGAATGACAATAATCTTCGTATGTTGCAAATATTTGAAGTGAAAACTCCGTTACTGCGTTCATCTCTGTGATAGTAGCAGATGCACACCACGAGTGAACGCGTACGACATGTTGCACCCTCTTCTCTACGCCTTCCACCTCTATCTGCCAGTTGAGGTCACTTTTAATCTGGACGAAGGCCCGACATAAGGGACTGCTGTGAAAGGAGCCCTGCAGCAATAATCACTGGGCAGGGGATCACTTCTCAAGCCTATCAAATAACTTTGTGATTTGCAGTGAGCTGCCACTTTATAAAAGTGTGAACGCTGAGGAGTCATTTTTATCAAGTGTGAATGTGGAGTGAGAGAGAGAGAGAGAGAGAGAGAAAGAGAGAGAGAGAGGAATCACTTTGGTGTCAGTGGGACCAGGCCTTGTTTGGTTGCCCGAGTGGTCTGTAACCAAGCGGTTTTTGTTCAGCGGTTCACGCACTCATGTCACTGTCTCTGCTGGCACAGGAGCGCTCCGGAAATAGAGCGCTATCGCACTCGCACCTCTGGAAAGATAGCCCTGGCTGTCCGTTTTCCTAATGCACCCTCACTCGCGTTTTCGTGCTATTTTTGGTGCTCGATTTTTCTCCTTCAATTGGAGGAAAGAGGGGCAGAGAGTGAAGGAGAGTGTGGAGGGGAAAAGAGGGAGGAGGAAGGGGGGGGGCATTGGGGACGTACAGCGCCATGAGCCTCTGGTTTAGGAAAAGGGACACTTTGCCTTTAAAGACTTCCCTTGAGCAGTCAGATAAGGAATTTAGTGGCTTTATCAGAAATGCCACTGTTTAATTTAAAGGGGTGAGGCACTTAGGATCTGGCTCCGGCCTTTTCAGTCTAGTGATAAATTTGCAGGAAAGTGGAAAAAGACTGGAGCCCGGCGAGCAGATTAGCAGGATACAAATATAGCAGTGACATTGTGGCGGGTATTAGTCAGGTGCTCCTCTGAACAAGTGCCTCATTTCTGATAGCCCTGAGAGTGTGGCTGTGTCCCCACTGCCGGATTGATTGCGGTCCTAGATTGATTGGAGCAGTGAGGCATGGGCAGTTTGTGTTTCCCATAACTACAACCCCTTACACACACACACACACACACACACACACACACACACACACACACACACACACACACACACACACACACACACACACACACACACACACACTTTAACCCCCCCCCCCCTCTGTCTCTCTTTCTCAAACTCTAGCTGTCTCTCTCCTACTCCTTTTCTGTCTCTGTTCCCTATCCTTTCCTCCTCCCCTCCCACCATCTCTCTCTTTTCCTCTTTCTCTCTCTCTCTTTCCTTTCCTCTCCTCCCTCCTCCTCCTCCTCCCCTCCTCCTCCCCCTCCTCCTCCTCTCTCTCCTCTCTCGCTGCAACAGTTGGTGTGTTCATCTTGGCTGCGCTCCATGGCCTGTTTGATGTGGTTTCCAGAAGTCCTGAACTGTAGTCCCTGGCCACTCTTTCTGTCATCGGTGGACCTGCTGTCTTTTTAGCCTCCATTGACTCCTTCTAACCTTCCCTCAGCCTTCCCATTTACAGTAAACAGCTGCTTTACCTACCTACCTACCCTCTCTTCCACCCCAATCCTGCCTTTCTAAACCCATGTGGCTCCACTGGTGTTTAGACCCCACAGGCAGGGAGGTGATGTAGTTCTCCACTGTGGCATGTTGGCTGTCAGAGGATCAGTGAGGTTTTCAGGGTTTTTTTTTTTCTTTTGAAAGAGACATCAGAAAGCAGGGACATGAGGGAAAAAGTGTTTTAAGCCTTTGTATGAAACCGACTTTTTGATGTGCGGCGTGTTGCTTCTGGTTCAGGATTAGATTGTTCAGTGGATGTTGTACTTCAATGTCTGTGGCATACTGAAAAAAAAGGCCTTTTGGCATAGTGGATGGTAAACGTTATATTTGTGAGAGGACCTCTAAGAAAACTGTATGGCTCTTTCATACATTTTGATACATTTTCCATACATACAAACAACTTTTCTTTTTGTTTAAATGTGTGATGACAGACAGAAAGACAGAGAAAGAGAGATATGGTCATACACATTTGGACTCTGATTCATGGAAGGCTGTACGGAGGAGAGGGCCTTGTCCCTACATGGGCACCTTTCCCTCGAGTACCAGCGCACGTAAGGTAAACCAGAGCTGGTGAAATATCTCCCTGCTCGCAGAAAGGAGCAAGCAGCTTGAGGAGAGCAGGCAAGGCGGATATGGATTGGCTCGCAAAGCTGACAAGGTCTGGCTTAGGAAATACAGTAAGTACTCTTTGCCAAGCAGATCGGAGGTTTGCAAGCTGATGAGAGTGTATACTTCACTACAGCCAGCCCCTGTGAGTGTGTGTGTGTGTGTGTGTGTGTGTGTGTGTGTGTGTGTGTGTGTGTGAGTGAGTGTGTGTGTGTGTGTGTGTGTGTGTGTGTCTGTGTGTGTGTGTCTGTGTGTGTCTGTGTGTGTGTGTGTGTGTGTGTGTGTGTGTGTGTCTGTGTGTGTGTGTGTGTGTGTGTGTGACTTCTCACCCGTTCAAAAGGTTCACTCTCCCCCACTGCACCCTGCCTTGTTGCCTTGTGAAGACCCAGTTTTTCTCAGCCCTTTGTTGTAAAAAAAAAAAAGGAAAAAGAAAAAAAAGGAGCCCGCTGTCAGATTGCTTCTAAGGCTTAAACGGCTGCTTGTGTCGGAGTGCAAGCTGATATATAAACACGCGTCTCCCTGCCTACGGGGCCTGGTCTGCGAGCGGCAGCGGCTCGCTTTCAGGGGGGCTGGCGAGTGCGTACAGGGAGCAGACATTACTGTCACATCTCCCTTAGCTCGGCCCTGTGGCCCCAGGCTGTGGTCAGGAGATGCGGCAGCAGTGGCGGCGACGGCAGCTGTGGGGGCGTCTGATGCCAGCCTTTAGACAGGCCAGCCGCATACGACTAGACATGCACGCAAACAAGCAGGGACAAACACACACACACATAAACACACCACACAAATACACTCTCATACAAACATGCATGCACATGTACACACTTGCTATAGTACACACTCACTTGTAAACACGCTGACAAACACACATACCCTTTCAGACAGGTAAAGTAGGCCTTCACAACATACAAACATAATGATGATATGCACTTTTCTTGTATAATGTAGAAGAAAGTACATCCTCTATTTATGTACATTTACTGCTATTTGTGCAATCAGACACACACACACACACACACACACACACACACACACACACACACACACACACACACACACACACACACACACACACACACACACAGTCGGAGACAGAGTGAACGCCAATCCCTTTGCAACTTTGAAGGGTAGCCCTGCCCTGTGTGTGAAACCTCCTCTTGGCCAGACTTGTCGTTGAGTCGGTCGTCTACTTTTCTCGCCTTCACCCCCATTTTGGCCCCTGCAAGATTGATCTCAGATTGACTGAGATGGCGCCAAACAGCCATATAACTTTACATCGCCAAGGAGGTTTTAGTGGATTTCAATAGTATTTCAGGATATCCTTGCTGCCACTGCTGTTGCTGCTGCTGCAGATTTTCTGGCACAATAACAGCTGTCCCCAGCATTAGTGGAGAGACAGTCGCTTGCAAATACTCCCTCATCCTCATGTGTCAGAAGAAGCCACTCCGGTCTTCCTCTGCCAGTTCACTGGTGGAAAACGGTATATATAGACAGGAAGGAATCCTTATACCCTTGAGCACTTGGTATTCACCATGTAGAATTTAGCTTAGCATTTGGGTAAATGATACTAATGCCCATGCTGCAAGAATGTATGGATGCAGATTTCGTTCATCTGTCTTGTCAGTAGATATTCTTTGTGAGATTCAGTGAAAGCAGGCTAATTGAGTATTGAGGCTGGATTCGTGTGATTGGAGAGCAAATATAGAAGTGGCCTCTTCTCGTCTTTTTCTTGGCTGTGTCACTATTTATAGGTCTTAGAAGATCAACAGCCAGAAGTGGTTTAGATTTAGGAAGTATTTTTAACACAAGCCGATAGAGAGGAGGATTTCAGCTTTGACATGCTTCTCCAAATGGGGAGATTCGTTTAAATGTGTGCGGCCTTCCAAATGACTGGCAATTCCCTTTCCATTAATTGATTAATGTATCAATTGAATCAAATCGCCAAACTAGCCAAATAACTGACTTGATTGAATAACTAGGTAACAAGCTCTGGTCTTCACCATAGCAGTTTAGGATTAGGCAAAAGTTTGTGAGATATTAACTGACTGATATTAATGATAAATAAACACATTAATGATTAGTGGCTCCTGTGTCTGAATCAAAGTTTAAAGTCCTGTAAAATGCTAATTTATCAACTTTTTCCCTAATCAGCAACAAGTAAACAAAAAAAAGACACATGGTGTTCGAAAACAACAGAATCCAACAGCTTGTGCATCAAGTCAGTAAGCTGTTTGCTGCCCTTGCTGCGAGAGGTGGGTGGAAAGCAGCCACAGTTTAGCTCCCCTTGAACTATGGGCTAATGCTTGTCTGCTCTGATTAGGATTAGAATGTGTTACAGGGACTCAGGAAAGAGCCAGGCAAAGGTCTGATAATCTAATAAATCAAGATAAAAAATTCCCGAGATTGGTTTACTCAGGACCCGGGATTTACCGGTGGCCATCTCTGAGAGACGAGGGATTAGCCGGGCTTTCAGTGTGCCAGACACAAGGCATGGGCTGGGCAGAGAGGGTGGTGAGGACGTAGAGAACGTGGTGGTGCTGCTGAGGTATTTGGGGTGGGGGGTGGTGGGGGCAGCAGTGGCTTTATATCGCCAAAACCGACAGCAAGTTTAACTCTGAGTGACAAGGTCAGGGTCGGCCCTGCACAAAAAGGCTTTGTTCCACACACAGATTAAAGGACTCTCGCACAGTTTTTACACTTTTGGATCTTGTCGAACATGTTGCGAGATAATCCTGTCTGTGGAGGAAGCACAGTTGGCAACAGAGAGGATTCAGGATGAGGTGCTTTGAAAGGGAGAAAAGTAGGAAAAAAGGAGGGGAAATTGAGCCCACTCGTCGAATAGAAGTACATGTTGCGTATGCGTATGGAGCTGAAAAAAAAAACACTGGCACATTATTATATGTAATTTCTAGCCATAGGTTGCCCTTTTTTCCCGCATGTTGTTTCCTTGGTGAAGACTAACAAATAACTTGACAGGGATTTATGAGTTATTTAAGAGAGCTTGGCATGAAGTCCTTTGTGTATGTCATGTTAGGAGAAAATTTATGTTAATACTACCATATTTTTGTCTGTTGCCTTTGTGTCGTCGAGGCAACAGACCAAGCCCAGGCATGCCAGAGGCCTCTTTTTAACCTGGTCCTGAGGTGCACTGAGTGCATCAACTATGCATAATAATAGCCTCCATCAAAAATCAAAATATGCCAAAAACACTCAGCAGCATACTGGGAAAAGGGCAATCAGTATTTCGATATCCTTCGTACCACAGGGAAACATGGTGATGGAAAAAGTCAACATCTTAAATACATGTTTTGTGGTTTGCTAAGTATAAACCCCTGAAAATGCATTGCCCAGGAAAAAAAGAACACTGAACTACTACACCTAAGAACACCATCCTCTGTAGGAGAGACAATATAGACTTTTCATTGTGCTTTTAAAGCACAAAGCAATGCGACATCTAATCAAAGAAGCCCTTTTCTCCTATGATACCCGTGTCCTGTGAAGCTTGTGAAGTCCTCGTCCTCCAAACAGAATGTTAGTTTGCTATCCGTTAATGAGAGGATCAAACCCAACTGCTCTCTGTATCCCTCTTATTTAGTGGCATGGACTCTTCAAAGGCTGCCTGGGCTCTACTAACAATAAGGGATGAAAAGGCTTGACAAGTCAGCGAGGGCAAGGAGTGGTTTTGTCTCTTTCTCTGGGAAAAAATGATCTGCAATATCGTTGGGCCTTTAAATGGGAAAACAAGAGAGAAATGGAGAAGCCAATTACCTTTCGGAGTTAGCTAAAGGCCATTTTAAACTGTGTGCCCATGACATAATAATGTTTATGGTAAATATTGTAGTCAGAGTGGCTGAGTGCTTGGCGTGAGAGAAAGAGAGGGAGAGAGAGAGTGAGAGAGAAA
This sequence comes from Alosa alosa, assembly GCF_017589495.1. Classification (NCBI taxonomy): domain Eukaryota; kingdom Metazoa; phylum Chordata; class Actinopteri; order Clupeiformes; family Clupeidae; genus Alosa; species Alosa alosa. Next base: position 9,974,388 of record NC_063192.1, read on the forward strand.
GAGCGAGGGAGGGAAAAAAGGGCATCAATCTGAGACAGAGAATAATTTATTAAGATCTGAGATGCGCCAATTATGTGGAAAGGACCAAAAAGAAAAAAAAAAATCAAACTCTCCAGGAACCGCATACATGATTGCAATCTTGATTAAATCCCCCTGGATCTAATGAGTTGATTTTCTGCTGTTAATATTGCATTGGCTGATGATGGATTCGTTAAGATAATGGAACGAAGCTAAAATATAAATGACTCCCTGTCAAGGAGCAGATTTTCGTCATTTTCTGTCTGACACCTCCGCCGTGGGGATTTGGCCAAGCTGATTTTGTGTTGAGAACCGGCAGATCTGGAATACTAATTTTTCCTTCGGACGGCTCCGCATGCTGCACGCCCCCTCATATACTCTCAGTAAATATGCTCTTTTTCTTTTCAAACAGATGACGGGATGGGGGTTGAGGGAGGATGGGGGTGGACGAGGGGTGGACGTGGGGTGGAGTGGTTGGGGGGTTGAACTTTCCTTGATGTAACTCCATTCCTCCTGCCACGGTAAGGAGGGAATTCAATGGTTGTGTTTAATTAACATTATATATATACTGTATAAGAAACGATCCCAAGCGCTGACTTATGTGATGGCTTTATCCTCTGTTTTCTCTCAGATTTCCCTCCTCTTGATTATAAACGGGACGCACATAAAAATCCATCCTGGGCAGGGAAAACTGCTATGAAACTGCCAGAGGCACGAGCCATGGGTTTGTCGGGCCTGTGTGTCTATAATGATTCTTTATTTTTCAGAGGTGACTGAATAATGAGGTGAGGCCTGGCTCTGTAGCCGATCACACAAGCTGAGCCTCGTCTGTTTCCTCTGCAGATGGCCCTGTCATTTAGGTCAACGAGACGTGTGAAACCTTGACTCGGTGGCGTATTGATCCTTTTCGGTATGAGTGTGAGTCACAGCAGAACACGGCCTGTGTTTGGCGCGTCGGGCTGTTTAGGAAGCGATCATGCGCGGAGGGAGCATTAGGAAAATGTTGAGGGGCTGCCCAAGTGTTAATGAGTGGAGATTGCACATCAGGGTTTGCAGCAGCCTGTCTACAGGAAGGCCATAAATCAGGAGAGGTCTGTCTAGTTACCATCACACAACTGATCAGACACACTGAACAAGGTTCATATAGTGACAGGCTTGCTGAGAGGTTCACTATTAGAAACAGACGATATATAGTGCTATCTCTTCTGTTCCTCCCTGTCTTTGTAAAGATGAAGCTACATAAAGCTGTAGGTTCAGTTCATTTACATTTACAAATTCAAGGTACAGTGCTACCATATAGAAGGGAATAGTCTTTTCAGATGAGGTGTTGTGGTGTATTTCCCTAAACCACTAGCCTTTCTATAATCATCGTAATCACCATTGTTATCCGTTTTCATGCTCTACCTGACCCTGGCTTTGTGCTGATTATTGTATTGACCTCCCTCTGTCTCTCTTTCTCTGTGCTGTATCGCCAGGGAAACAGCCTTACCCTCCACCCTTTCTTCCAAGTGTCACTTTTTTTGTCCTTTAACATGGTTTCGCTAAAAAGTTTTTTAATCAATCAAGTATGAGGCAGAAAATAGGCTTTGTCACGGCCCTGGGCCCCGGGTCGTGTGATGCTCGTTTTGCATACTGACAGCTCCTCAAAAGGGGGGGTAAAAAAAGGAATATTTCGGGGGGGAAATTGCCGTTTCCATGGCGTCGGGGCACTTGTTGCACGTTGCGCCTCTTCTATTCTTCCCCCTCCGGCGTGAGCCCCGCCGTTTCAAAGGAACGGACAACAAAACACGGGGCAGGAGGGGAGCAGTTGGGCCACAGAGGTAGCTGCCCTTCAGCCCCTGCGCTGTCCTCTCCAACAGGGCCCAGAGAATGGGACGGGGCAATTGACAGCAAAAAAGGAGGCCTACTAGCTTCTGTCACTTATGCATGTGCAGCGTTATTAAGTAAATGTTCTATTTTTCATTGTGCCATGCCCACTGAAAGGGGCCACAGAGGGGGAGCCCGCATCGTCTTAGAAAGAGAGCGGAGAGGAGAGAGAGAGAGAGAGAGAGAGAGAGAGAGAGAGAGAGAGAGAGAGAGAGAGAGAGAGAGGAAGGCGGTTGAGATTAAATGGTGGCGCTCTTCTTTCTCAATCACATAATTAGCGTTTACGGCTCAGCCCCAAGGTCACGTAAAGTAGTTTTGGACGGAGGTCACATAAAATAAACAGGGCTTTCATGGTTTGTGTTTTTGGAGTAGTTCGCTCAGAGGCAGGAAACAAGCACAATGGAATGGCCATAAGTTGCATGAGAAGGAGAGAGGATTGTTGTCCCCGAGTCTTTGTGCTTGGTGAGGTGAATGTAGTGTGTTTTTGTTTTTAATTATTAAGCTTGTCAAAGAGCACTTAACATATTCAGGGTGCAGAAGCCATGTCCGTGCTATGTAGCACAGCACAGCCAGCACAGAAAGAGTTAATATTTTGTTTTATCCCTTAACTCTAATGGAGCTTTTGGTTTTGGTTTGCTTTTGGGTGTGATCACCACATTAACATACCATGTACTCCTGGTCTGCAGGAAACTGGGTGGATTTTATGCAAGCACTGGGCTGAACTATTTTGGTATGGAGCAATCCTGTAACAAGAATGCGGGTGGCAGTAACTACCATTTTTCCACTCCTTGAATCCTTTTCACAATTATGTATTCCTCTTTCTCTGTGAGGAAATGGCTTAATAAGGTCAAGGTGCTCGCATGTCAAGACTCCTTTAAACAATTTGCAATCATTTCCATAGCATCAACACCACCCACAATAACAAACAAGGTTACAGCGAGCTTTCGTCACGAGCTTTCAGTGCGATGGAAGTGGCGATTATTGTATTTTCAGTGACGAGAGACGTGCTATGCTAACATCCTTTTTTTCTGTAAAGGATGCATACACCTTGTGATAATTTAATGTCTAGCTACATTTAAAGAGACAGTGCTAGTATACATCTGATTAATTCACCTGTCTAATACGCCGACTGGACTGAACTTAATGATATGGAGCCATAGGTGGAATCTAAATGCCATATTTCCCTAGTCAGCTGTCCGTTGTCCAGTTCCCCTTCAGCATATTGGAGCCCAGCTGCATATGTCTGTAATGTGAGCAGCGGTTTGTCTTTGAGATCCTCCACAATCGGCTGTCATTCGGTTGCAAAAGGTTAGGGGGAGAGCTGGGATATCTTCCTTGATGGTGTTTTATCATGCTAGTCATGCCCGGTTTCCTGATGAATATATTAAAATTATTACTGTGCAAACAGAGTTTCTAATTACTGACCTGCTTGCCATTGTACTGTGCGTTTTTCATGTTTTTTTCCCCCTCCTCCAGTCTGTCTCTCGCTCTCCCTCTCCCTCCCTCCCTCCCTCTCTCCCCCTCTCTTTCTCCATGCCTTGTTTATTTATCTGCACCAGTGAATACAGAATAGTCAGTGCAATGTCATTTCCATCCACATGAAAATGATTTTGAAAATGCCAATCTGGCCTATTATCCAGAGAGTAATTACAAGTCTGTGTCATATTTTTTATTTTCATTCGATCAGATATCTTCAGGAGATTCCTGGCTGTCTTGCCATCTTGTGTCAGTTGACTTTACTTACACAGAGGGGAGATTTTTATTTCCTAAATGGAAGATAACGATCAATTAAGTTTGAACACAGTTACTGAGTAATGCCATAAGAGGACTGTGTTCTGAGATCTTCAGCGATACTCCTTAAGCTATAGTCTTGATGTTTGCACTTCTCAGAGATAAGCATGTGAAACTGCAGGTGTGTCTGCTTGTAGGCATCAGAATATTTGATTACAATGATTGTATATCTCAGAAATGCATTTCATTACCTTTTCAGTGTGTGTGTGGTTGTGTGTGTGCAGGTCTATCAACAGCCAAGTATGAGAAAAATGAGGCGGCAGACGTTCTTTTGTCCCTGTCCTTATGTGACATCCAACAGGTTTAACTGGTATATATATTTAAAAATAACATAAAAATGCGACTTTACAGGTCACCCTTGACGTGTGTTCTTTTTCTTGCACTCTGGTTCTGTTGGCTCTCCAGCAGCAACTGAGTACATGTTCAGTGTCAGTATCTCTCTCTCTCTCTCTCTGTCTCTCTGTCTCTCTCTCTCTCTCTCTCTCTCTCTCTGTGAGGTTACCTATTGGCCCGGGCATTGTGCCCGTGTCACACCGCGCAGA
>NC_063192.1:9981104-10026104 GCF_017589495.1 Alosa alosa
TTGATGTGATAGGAGGAAGTTGCGCAGCTCTGGTGACGGGGCTTGTCCTGTCACGGAGCCTGTGTCCTGTAAGTCTTTGCCCCCCTGGCTCTCGAGTCAACAGAGATCACCCCTCTGAAGGCTGATGCCCTGTGTTGTCTGCTGGACAGACGGAGGGCTGAAACCTCGCAGTACACACATGCAAACAGACACACATAATCACATGCACACACACACACACAGACGCACACACACACGCACGCACACACATACACACATGCACACACACACACACACACACACACACACACACACACACACACACACACACACACACACACACACACATATATACCGGATAGACAAGCTCACTCACAGACACATGCACTCTCGTCTGTCTGACCAGAGGGGTGGTGGCCGGACCATGATATATGTGCTGATGAGCCCCCCCCACCCACCCACCCACCACCACCACCACCAGCCGGCTCTGTCCTGATGGCTGCTCTCAATCACCCCAGAGAGGGACACGGAGATGCAGCATCAGTCAGAGCCAGAGGCCCCGTCCCTCTCCCCACATGACAGCCATCTCTCAAGCAGATCTGGCCCACATGCGGGCCCGTGCCCGACCCAGATCGGTCCCTGAGTCAGCCGCTGTACTGTCTGCGTTTGCGTCTAGACAAGCTCATGGCTGGAGGTAGGGGAAGGAAGGACTGTGCAATCACACAGAGAGAGAGAGAGAGAGTTAGAGGCACAGGCAGCTCTGGGGTTTTGTCGTCTGCTACTGTACTCCAAGGGGTGCTCGAGGTGCACTGGTTAGACGGTCCCCATATTTTGTTGTGTAAATACACAACGGGGTGTGTTTTTAGCAGTTGTTGGGACTGTACCAACGGTGTGAACACATTGCCAAAGACCCAGGATATGGTTTATTGTGAGGGTGCATGGCTTAGGCCTAATGAACAGTTGTAAACAGTAAGTACAGTGTAACAATAGGTAATTGCAATATTTGCTCTGTATTTATCTACAGCTACTACTACTACTCAGAAATGAGCACTTTGTAAAAGTGTTACACCGTCGCCTTCGAATACCAATAGGGTTGTGAACCTTTCACACGGCTAAGCTTGTTTCGAGGGCTCCATATTTATTAACTCATCTCTCTCTCTCTTTCTCTCTCTCTCTCTCTCTCTCTCTCTTTCTCTCTGTCTCTCTCTTTGGCTTTTGGAAAGCGTTGATTAGGGGGCAACTAATGTTTTGTCTGCGTTTAACCAGCATGCTTTAGGAGTCCCAGTTTGCCCTCCGAAGGGAGAGGCGAGTGTGCCAACAGAATGCAGCTCCACCGCACCACGACCCACTTCCTCCCCAACCCCAACCTGAATGGCTGGAGTGTAGTTAGCTTAATTGGGTTTTGATATATTTAATGCGGCTAATCAGAAAGCCCTACTGGCTTTAACGCGAGGCCCTGCATGCCTCTCCCCTCTTCCGCGAAGCTCCCAGAGACCCCGGGTTTGGAGCGAGTTGCTCCCAGACTGGATTCCCCTTCTCAAACAGTGGGAAGAAAATTAAACTGCCAAATTTGTTTTCATTGGTTCATGGCTTCCTGAGGGAATCGCAGGCTTTTAATTGTGCTCGCTGTGAAGAATTTGGTCGAGTTGTTTTTAAGACAACAACAAAAAAAGGAAAAAAAGGACCAGCTCCTCTTCCACCCTGCTCCCCCCCAACCTCCACCCCCTTATTCCAGCACAGGGCATTTTTCAAAAAGATCAGGTTGAAATGTTGGGCTGATTTCTAGGCGCTCTAAGTGCAGTTCATGGTTGGGGGGCAGCTAAATTATGTTTTATTTTTATTAGAGGGAGACAGCTCTCCAGTGCCATGTTTAAACATCCATCATGCCCCTAAAAGGTGCTGGGTGAAAAATAAGGCTTTTTATTTTCTGTTTGGAAAAATTCTTGACATGCCTGCTGCGATGACGCCAACTCTCAAGATTGAATTCATAAAATGCCACTTTTTGGAGAAGTTGTGCTGAGTTGTCCTCCATACATGGCCTTGGAGTTGATGCACAGCACACACACACACACACACACACACACACACACACACACACACACAAAATGGGCTAATCAGAACCCCCCAAAAAGCTAGTGCCTGCATCCCAACTAGCCCCCCCTCCACCCCTCACCACCCCTACTCTCTTATTTTCTTGGCTTTTGAATTTTTCCAGTGTGTCAAAACAAGCAGAGGCTACATGGCGACGGCCGCCCTGTGTAAATATTTATGATGTAACATCTCCATGTGAATAGACTTTCCTCGGAATCCATCCATCATTCCCGCCAGATCGTGAAAGCCCTCCTCCCGGTGGCAGCCCAGTCTGTAGGAAACTCAGACAGGAGTGATGCACCCCCACCTCAATCCACACCCTTCCACATCCACACCCCTCCACTCCTCACTCTATCCTACACTACCCCTGCCACCCCCATCTCTCTCTTGTCTCTCTCTCTCTCTCAAAGTATTTGTTTTTCTTTTCACCGGGGGCCTCACGGCCAGGAGAGAGAGAGAGAGAGAGAGAGAGAGAGAGAGAGAGAGAGAGAGAGAGAGAGAGAGAGAGAGAGAGAGGGAGGGAGAGGGCACTTGGTGTGGCGTCCCCTCGGCTTCCATTCAGCCTCCACTTCAAAGCCCATTTTGGCCCTTTTGTTTCTGTGACGTGGCCGCCGGCTCCCAAAAATGCAGAAACAGAAAAATGTGATGTAGGTCACATTATCAGCCGTTGCGCCTATGAAAAAGTGAAATTCCAGCCGTGGCACTGATGGGCCTTAGTAACCACTCACTTCTCAGCACGACGCCTGTCGTGTCTGTCAGTCTCTGCAAAGACCAGACATTTCTGAGAAGTATTAACACATTTGCAACATTAGAGCAGTCGAAAGGGGGTTTGGTCTGAAACTAGTGTGCAAAACCTTGCACCACACAACACCACAAACAGGTCAGGTAGGACTAATAATAGCTTGCTAAGATGCTAACTGGTGTTTTTGGCTGCATAGTTTGCAGTGGCATACTGTGAGAACGATTTTCACACACTGAACTAACAGTGCATATGGGTGGCTAGTGTGTTGAAAACTTCTCAAAACTTGATAAATAATTGCATAAAGTGGCTAAGTTCTAAGTTTATATACGTAACTGGGCATTATGTTATACATGTATAGCTCTTGTTAGAGCAGCTATGAAACACTCTGCAACAATGGCTCATTATTTAGTACTCAGAGCACAGCCACCTCAATCACTCAACAATCACTGTTTTCGCTTAATCACCGACAGGCAACAACGGCCTGAAATCCAGTTAATTATTTGATCAGGGCATTAAAAGTGGTGTCTCATCAGAGAGCGCTATCAAAGCTAAACTGGTCTACACAGTTCAAAACTCCCAGTAGCGACGGCGCAATTAGCAAAGGAGAAACCAATTTGTGTGAGTCTCTTCTCATAGTATCATGAGGTTGCGTCTCCAGGATTGCTAAACGCGGTTGTATCTGGAGATGATAGGTGATAGGTGATAAGTGCGTTCAAATCATGTCAGCTGATTAAGGTGGGCAATGGTAGGGGCACCCATACCTTAAACATGCACAGTAGTGGATGAACAGCAATGCTCTATTGCCACAACAGTGGAAACTTGTTTAGCGTTCCTCCAAAGGTCATGCAGGCGCAGAACATGCATGTTGAATAGGAGGACGCACGTCTCAGTCCTCTCATATGTAATTAGCTAAATTCATGGCCGGCCACGCCAGCTTTAATCTTTTGTCTCGTACAGAGAGAAAACACACACACACACACACACACACACACACACACACACACACACACACACACACACACTCAGGCTCACTCACAGGTCAGCTACTGTGTGTCCTCCCTCACCTGGACTCTGAGCTGAAGGGTGTTTTGTTTCCTTAACTGACAAAATGAGGGTGTCTTGGGAAAGCAGCATCTCGATGCCTGGTTGTTTTTCCATGCCATCACATTTATTATCGCACGGATGCTAAAATTATGGCATAATTATTGCCTCCCCCTTTTGCGTGGAGCAAACCACTGCTTTGAGGAGGTAATATAGATTATCACAATAGTTGTATGGCTCAATACTGCTATCTAACTTTATCCATTCATCTGCAATGATAGGAACCCTTTGTGCCGGGAAGCCGTCTTGTGGCCTGTGAAAATAATAATAAAAATAATAATAACAATAATAATAACAAAACACTGGCTCCCTCTTGAAGAGTGGGGATTGGCTTTTTAATTTTGCACAAGTTCTGTTATTATTAATATTCAGACCGTGGTTACGCTGCTGAAATGAATAACTGAAATATTAGCGCAAAATGCAATGCCATGGAATATAGCAGTGAAGAACTTGACACACAGGCGAATCTTAATCCACACTCTTGTGTCAATACCTTTAGATTTCATTACACTCTTTTTACCATCATAGGGAAAAACATGCCTCTGTTAGAGCAATAATGACTATGGTTGTTCAGTAGAGTATATAGTTATTCCCCCATTAAAGTGTTTTATTTAGTCTGATGTGTTTTGCTTGTGCATGTGTATGTGTGTGTGTGTGTGTGTGTGTGTTTATGTCTCAGTGAGTGTGTGTGTGTGTGTGTGTGTGTGTGTGTGTGTGTGTGTGCTTATGTGTATTGCGTTTGGTCTGCTTTGAAGCGAGCGCATAGAATAGGTGAGTTTTTTTTTCTTCTTTTCTCTCTTATTTTGAGTGGCTCTTTTCTCTTGGCAGATCCATTCAAGCTTTCAATACCTTTCCCCCCCTCCTCGCTTCCTCTGCCGCTTTTTCCAGCGAGCAGAGGGGTTTTACTTTACTCCTTTGTCATCCTAATTGATTGCATTAACCTTTTGAGTATTGAATTTCCCGTGCATCACGCCGGGCACAATGTGGAATATTATCATAATCCCTCCAAGTAATGGACACAGGGCAATCAACAATGCTTTAGGAAAGCTACATCTTTGAAAGATGGAGCGTCATATTATTTCCAATCAAAAAAAAAAAAAAAAACGTGGGACCGGCATGCTTTGAAAAACTTGGACAGGGTTTCTGTCTGTCCATCCATCTGTCTGTCTGCATTTCTCTCTCTCTTTCTCTCTCTCTCTCTGTCTCTCACTCTTTCACAAGACAGACATTTGGTACTTTGTACCGCAAAAAAATGCAAGCCCGCTTGGTTTCACCCTGTGTCAGGCCCTTTATTATCCTCTTATCTTGGCTGATAATTATACACCTGTAGTTGTGTGCCACTGTGCTAAACTAGGCCAGTTACAGCCCCAGACACCATTTCACATCACTCTTAACTACATTGTGCTCTCTGTTTTAGATAACTCTACTGTGTGATGATTTCCTTTCAAGAGGAGAGAAGGGGCTACACTTAAGCTGGTATTGTGAAGGCATTTAATTGTAGGAAGGGATCTAAGATGTTGCTGTTATGATGGTACATGCTGTACACAGTAACCATGGGCAGGCTGCTCTTTTCTGTTCAAAGTCAGCAGGCGTGTAGGTCTTTTCAGTTCAATGTCAGCGTTTGATTTCTGGTGTAATATATCAGTTAACAGGTTTCACTTTCCACTGGAGTGTGTAGTTGATCTAATAGGATACGTATTGAGTGTGTGTGTGTGTGTGTGTGTGTATGTCTGTGTGTGTGTTTGTGTTTGTGTTTGTGTGCATGTGTGTGTGTGTGCATCCATGTGTCTGTGTGTTGTGTGTGTGCCTGCGTGTGTGTGTGTGGTATATATGATGGTGATCTTTTCTTTGATGAAAGGAAATACGGGACCACCACTCCTTTTTAAAATCAATATCAGCGGATTGTGATGAAAATCTTGAGATGAGTGGCATTAAAGGAAATGAATAATTGACATTCTTTATTCTGATTAATGAAATATCTTGTATGTGTACATGTGTATGGATGTGTGTGTGTGTGTGTGTGTGTGTGTGTGTGTGTGTGTGTGTGTGTGTGTGTGTGTGTGACATTTATGACTGTACAGTATTTGTTCTTATGTGATGACCTCAGTACACTCACTGTGAGTTTGGTTTACATGTAGTTTGAAGTATTAAGCGTCAGGAGATACTGGCTTTGGAGGCAAGATTAGCCTTCGATTTACTTCAATCTCTGGGCCACGTAACATAATCTCCTTATGCGCCTTACACTGGCCTCCCCCAGTTTTCTGAAGTCTGTAGCTGGTCGAGCACTTTTTCATAAGACCCCTTGGAACACGTCAACAGCAGCCATCAGTTTCTCATTATTCCTTTAACTACACAGGTACTATGATTACACAATATCACAACAAAATGGACAATTACTAAAACTATGTATGTGTGATAATGATTGACATAACAGTGAGAAGCTAGATGTTGCATGTGTCTGATTGCAACATTTTTAACATCGACCTTATACTGTCTGGCTTGTCAATGTTGTTAGCTCTGAACTCAAAGCCCAGTATGTCTTTATTTTGTGCGTACATAAGCATGTGTTAGAGGGTAGAATACTGAATTATTGAATCCAAACATGACTGTACAGTAAGCGTTCCCCTCCCCTCCTGGACCGCCATCCCTCTGCCAGTCCCAACAAAAAAGTATCAGTTCTGGAAAACACCATGTGATTCCTTTAGATCATAATGGATAAAACCCCTGGCTTTGTTAGCTCTTTTATTGGTATCATAATAAAAAAAAACCTCACTGCTTCTATTTGCACCCAACAAAAGCCCTTGTCTGTGTGTTGTGTGTGTGTCTGAGCGTAGCCACCTGGCTTTTCTGCCCGACTCTTTTGTATTTCAGGATTTATTCAACAAAAAAACCTCTGAAAAACTAGAGCGCTGGGGAATAAAGAGGGGCAGAAAGAAAGCGAGCAGAACAGACTTTTTAGCTTTAAATAGAAGAGTAGAAGTGTAAACAGCTGCACAGAAAAGCATAACATTAATTGATTGTTCAACAACACACAAGCCCCGGTGTTATCATGTTTCCCTGGCAACATGAAATAATTGTCTGGTTGCTTAGATGAATTGAAGCAAAACAGCCTGTAATTCACATGAACCCAGGAAAGCATATTCTTTTCAGCCGCGAGAGGAAGCAAAATCAATTGAAACAGGGAAGGCCCCAGCCATCTATAATTACCATGAGCCATGCCACAACGTCGCCCTTTGATGGGTTTACATTGTGAATGCTGTGTGGACTAACACTCCGAGGAATGCTCCTTGCTGACTTATAAATACCTCATCTGAAGGCGGCAGCACCCATCCCATCCCATCCCTTCCCCTGTTTCTTTTGTGGACGAGGTGATAAAATGGAGAAGTTGTGTAGGTCAACCGATAGGTCAAGGTGAGTGAGTACAAATAGATGCTCCTGTCTACTTCGGTCCTCCATCCATCAAGTGTCAGACTCAGAGTCAGTCATTAGGTGGAAGCTTAGAGGGTCTAGAGACTACGTCTGTACAAATATGAAGTGGCCTGTGCCAAAATATATGGTATTACTTCAGGTAAGCCTAATCAGCCTTCTCGGCACCGGTGACGTCTGGTAGTGACAGATGGAGGTGTTGCGCTGTTGCGCTGCAGGTGTGTTGTGCTGCAGCCGGGTGTTCTTAGCCGTTTTCCTTCAGACTACTGGCATTTTACATGTGTGTGGCACAAGTACAACACAGCAGGCCCCATTACTTAAAACAAATAATTTTATCCCAAGGAAGTATGTTGAGTATTTCCCACACTTAACAGCAGACAGTTGAAAACTCATCTAAGCTATCATGGTCTTGCATAGTGGCCTAAAAAATTCCTCATTGCATTCTTCATATAAATTCCTCATGATGTTGTCGACACCAGAAAGTTGCCCCTACTGCACATGCCATGTAATCAGAGTTGACGGAGTCCCTGAGCAGCTATGTGTGCTTGGAGGCAGCCAACGAGGTGCCATGAAACACTGAGAACTTTCTCAAAGGTCCAGGGAGTGAGTACATTAGAGGAACCTAATTCATTACCGGGACTCTCTACGAGATGACAGGCACTTTCCACATTAATATCTATTATCGGCTGATAAATGACATCAAACGGCCAGCCCGGTATTGGTTTCGGTATATTTCACCACACTGTCAAACACGCTGGAACAGCTACAACAGCAGCAGCCGTAACAGTAACAGTAACAGCAGCAGCAGTGGCAGCAGGGCACGGGCCACAGCTGTCCTACTGCAGAAGCCTCTCCCTCCCATGGCTTGGGTTTCATCTGGGGGGACTCGGTACAGCAGGGTTTGGAGCTGGGATTTCGAATGTTTATATGAGCAGCAACACGATTGTGTGTGTGTTTGTGTGTGTGTGTGTGTTTGCGTGTGTGCATGTGTGCATGTCTGTGCGTGTGTGTGTGTGTGTGTGTGTGTGTGGGGGGGTGGGGGGAGGTATTTGCTGCCTCCGACCAAGGCAGCTGTCACTGGCTGATAACCTACGATTGCACTTGTAAAGTTCAAGATTTTGCCAGCAGTAAACAATAAAAGTGCATGGCATGCATGCAACATTGGGCATATGGAATTATCTTTTCCTGGGAGTTCTCAAAAGAAATAGAAACGCTTTTAAAAAGTACCAGCCTGAAATGATGTCTCTCCTCTTATCTGCCCTTCTCCCTCCCTCGCTCCATCTCTCCCTCCCTCTGTTCCTCTATCATCCCATCCTCTCTCACTCTCCCAGTGTCCTATTCAAAGACAGATATAGAAACAATCCTTATTGATCTAATCTGGTTACTGCTTGCTATTTTCAACAGTTCTATCGAAAATGTCCCCCTCCCTCCCCTTTCTCTTTCACCCTCCCTCTCTCTCTCATTCCGTCCCTCCCTCCCAGTTCTGCCCCCATCTGCCTGACCTACATGGCAGTCACATGGTGTGGCTCCCTGGCCAGGCGTTTTATGGAAAATCTGTAGGAGAGATAAAGCCACAGGGTTTTAAGTGTTATCCCTGTCCAGCCTCTCAGGAGGGCCCCTGACACTCAATAAGGTGTTATTGTCCCAATGCCTGCAAGCGAGCACTGCACTCACTGAGCCCTCCCCCTGGCTCCCGATTGGATTTGGATCATGCCAGTCACAGGGGTGGGCACAGGAGGTGGGGTGGGGTGGGGTGGGGTGGGTTTGGGGAGGAAATGGGCAGTGGTTAAGAGGGAGAGGGGCGGGAGCAGGACGTGAGCTCCCTCCCCTGCTCCTCCTTTTGTTGGAGGTGTCTTGTCCTGAGTTGTGGCCCGATCTGCGGATTACCCCTCCGAGCATTGACTGCACTCACCTCAGATGTACAATCCGAGGGCTGTCCATGCTAAAGAGGAGGGGGGGACAATGTAGAGGGTGGGGTTTGGGGGGTTAGTTCTGGGCTGTGACCGAGTCCCCTTCACACTGTCGTCTGCCTGTAAATTTTCTGCTGCCCTTGCTATTCAGCCAATTACGCCAAAAGAGCTTTAGTGATTTTTTTCTTCTCTCTCTCTCTCTCTCTCTTTCTCTCTCTTCCCCTCCCTCTCTCCACATCCCCTCCTTGTCTGGTGTTATTTATTTATTTTACAGACAAATGCTAAGCGTCTCTGAAGGTTAAAAAAATGCTGAATTTCATAACGCTTATAATGTCAACTTTTTTTCCCCCCTCTCCCCCTCATCCTCCGCCAGAGCTGATCAATAGATGTCAACTGTGTGCTTTGTTAAACAAACACCCGCCCGAGATAAATCAACCAACAATGCTTTCACTTTTTTAAAGACTCACATTTTTTTATGTGCCCTCAGTGTCATTCTTTGTCGTGAGCAGTACAAATGCCAGCAAACTAGCAGTGCGTTTAATAATAAATAGGGGTGGTGGCATATAACCCAGTATTATCCTTGACAATGTCAACAACAGACAGCTAAAGAGGGAGAAAAGAGAGATGTGTGGCTTCTGTTTAAGGACAGCCTTTAGCAGAGCTCAGGCGATACAGAGCACAGATGATTCTTGCATGGTGCAGAACTTTTTAAATAGATCTTTTCTCGGACTCTGACTTAATGTGTGGCGACTGTCGAAATGAACCAAGTTGGTGTCGGGTTACGAGCGCGTGTTCATAGACAGGCCCAGGTGCACTGAGAGGCAATAATTGTTTCGCAGAGAGAATATTAAAAAGATGAGGAGAGGGGGGAAGAGAAGATGAGTGGAGTCTTCATCAAGACAAATCCCATATGCAGGGGAATACGTGTGCGCTGAGCGTCTTACCTCGGTGGACCACCTGACCCTGGGAGAGTAATCCCACTGCCCCCACCCCCACGCCCTGCCCCTTGTCTCTTCCAGTCATGTTACATATCTAATAGGCCGGCTACAAAAAAACACACACTCACTGGCCTAAGGGACTAAAGTATATAACCACTTAAAAAGCCGTATTTTTCATTTTGTGATTCTCCCACATTAACAGGGCTCTTTAGTGCATCTCTAAAGCCTCTTTTCGCCCTCAGAACTGCGCATCGTCGACTGACTTGGCCTTTTTTCTGTCGATCTAATAGAGTCGTTAGTGCCTCTGTTTTAGAAGGTTGTTTTTTTCCCTGTCTTTCTCTTTCTCCACTCATCTCCCTTTCTCTCTCTCTCACACACACACACACACACACACACACACTCTCTCTCACACACACACTCTTTCTCTCCCCCCACCCCACTTCTTTCTAAATGAACCCGGCATACTGAGTGACATACAGTACCTATCGCGGAGTGTGAAACCTCTGAATAGCTATCAATAGAATGTAGAATGCAGCCGAGAACTACAAAGCAGTTGGGGAATGCGAAGCAAGTACGGCGGCCACCTTGCATTCTGGTGCTAAAAAAGTGTCGGAGTGCAGAAGGTACACGGTGAATGATTAGACGGGACAGCTCCGTTCCATTTGTCACTTTGTCTGAGGAGTGACGACCCTCATTAGTAGTTTCAGATACCGTCACACAAAGGGCTTAAAGAGGGAGGGAGGCAGGCTCAGGGTGGATAGTCAGTGCCCCGGGGAGAACTGGGGACAGATAAGGACTATTTGATTGGCATGAGACTTTCTCAGACATGGGGCCAAGAAAGAAATCTTGTCACACCAGCCGTAATAACTGTTACAAAATGTAAATGTAATGTGATGTAATACTACATAAAAGAAAGTATGACATGGGTGTGTGTGTATGTGTGTGTGTGTGTGTGTGTGTGTGTGTGTGTGTGTGTGTGTGTGTGTGTGTGTGTGTGTGTGTGTGTGTGTGTGTGTGTGTAAGAAAAATGAGGATGTGCATAGCGAAGTGAAGTAAAGTAAACTGATTAACGTGGGAAAATGCAGAAAACATTCGAAGCAAGTGGGTTTGAAATTAGGATCCTGAAAGATTCATGCTCCATTTTTAATTCAAGCTGTTTGTTATTATTTTTGGGCTGCCTAGTGTATTAGAATGAAAAGAAAGAGGTGTAAACTTAGTATTGCGCTGGTGAATTTTTTATAAACGCAGCCCAGAAGTGGGAGGATGCAGCTCAGCAAACAGACTGTGGAGAGGCAAAACAGAAAGAAAAACACACACCACAACGTACAAAAAGAAAAAGTGCACGTCTAAGGCCTGGAAGGTATGTGTGTGTGTGTGTGTGTGTGTGTGTGTGGTGGGGTATTACTACACCCACACATACATGCACACACACATAAACACAGGTTGCCCCAAGTTACACGGAGCGTAACTCGTGTCAGGCCACACGCATCCCAGCGCAGTGCTGGGCCCTCCTCTCCGCGGCACACAACACCATCTGCATTTCGCTGTTAACGCGCATTCACATCCGCGGGAGGATTAGCGGAAAATCCCCCGTTTTTTTCACCCAGTTGACAAATATCAGATTTGTCTCTAAAAATTAGCTCCATCCATATCTGCCACCATATGACACACAGAAAAGATTATCTTTAATACCCAGCCAGCTTGAGTGTGGTGGAGGCAGATTAAAGTTTCGGTTTAGTAATATTTGCCGAGCCACTTCAGTTAGGCACTGCACTCCTGCACAGCCACACGCCTTCCAGAAACCGGCCTGTCTGTACATCGCCCCCCTCCCCCTCCACACACAAACACACACACACACACACACACACACTTGAATTTCCCTGGGGATCAATAAAGTATCTATCTATCTATCTATCTATCTATCTACACACACAAAAAAACACACACACAGACACACACACACTCCGCCCACATTCAAAAAAGAGTTTTTTTTTTTTTTTTTAAGCAATATTTATCCAATTCATCATCAGCCAAAGCAGTGTCTTAGGGCCCTGTCTTTAGGATGTGGCTTTTAAACAAACAGAGGGCCGAGTTAAAGAGGCATCGGTGAATACCAGCAGCAGGTGTCCTTTCACGGGTGCCTTTGTAGTGGGAGTGGGAAGCTGGGCTGTTGTTTTAGTGGGCCTTTGGTGCCGGGCGGGGGGCCGGCTGGGAAATGGGCCTAGTGAGTGACCTGGGACCTCACCGCTGTCCCGTTGTCACCAGCGTTTTGTGCAAAGGTGGTGGTGGTAGTGTTTCATGTCAGCTGCTCTCCATTTAGTCATTGTCAGGAACTGTGAAGGAAAGTTCAGGGAAAACGTTTGCATTTTTATAGGTTGCAGCAATTCATTTTGTTATCTTGTTAAAAAAAAAAGTATCCATTATCTGAGCTCATACTGCATTTCAGACCCTGGGGTGTATGTGCATGCTACATTATACAATATCTAACAATAGTTTCCCACCTCCTCCGTGCAATCATTAAACAAATACACAAACAAAATGTAAACAGCTCTTTATCCTGTATCCTCACCATGAGAAGCCTCGTTAGCCAGGCAGGCAGGCAGGCAGGCAGGCAGGGTCTCGGGATGGGGGAGCGGAGAAGCTGCTGCGTGTCTTTGCATGGCTGCACGTGCACAGCTGTCACCATTAGCAGGTACTGAGCGAGGGGTGGGGTGAGGTGGGAGTAGGGGTGGGGGGTTACCATGCAACAGACCAGTGTTCCTTAAGCTTCTGTTAAGTCAATATGTTCCCTATCTCCATTTCATTATCATACTCATGATCACCGTGTGGTGAGGGGGCTGGCTTTGTTAAGGGGGAGTGAGAGGCTGAGCTCTGGGTGTACCTGCACCGTGGTGAGGGTGGGCCCGCTCCCTGACTTCCTCTCCCTCAGGCCCCCCTGCAGCCGCACCCAGAGATTGGGCCTCTCTTTTTTTCCAACACAGGGACCTGTAAATGAAATTAAGGTGTCAATTAGTCAATTACAGCATAATAACTCAGAGGGCAGACATTTAGAGAGCGAGCACACCTCAGCTAAGTTCATTTGCTCCAACCCAGGAGCCCGAGCGCACTGGCACACGTCAGTCCACCCTGCCCAGATCCGCTGAATAAGGCCCTGGCCTGTAATTCTATTTACCACTGGGTATCTTTTTTTTGATCAACAATTTCCTTTCGTTGGGATTTTTTTTTAGAGTCGCTAGGATGGGTCTTTTTTCCTCCCCAATTTGGCTTCGGAGAATTTTATAATTTAGTAATTAAAATCTTTGATAGGCTTTAGAAATTGCTCCTAATTGAGTTTAATGGGAAGATGAATTTCAATTTTATTCGATTACAGGGACCCCTGGCATAGGTATTTATGGAAAAAACTCTACAAAAATATGCTGTGTGGGCTAAGATGGCATAATAAAATTAAGGATAATCGGATTTCTCCGTCATGAATTTCGCTCTAATTTCACTATAATTTTCCATTAGATAGCTGGTTTACAAATATTTGCTCATCTGCGAGGGGAGCAGCTATCTGTCTAAAATGATTACGGCCAGTGCCTTCAGAAATGTGGCCCTTTCTGCCGTTCCTTTTAAAAAGCAGATTGCGAGGGACCAAAATTAGGCAGATTGCATTAGGACTGTCTGCTTCCGGGGAGAGATGCTGGAGCATAATGATAAGAGGCAGGGGATGAAAGCCCTGTCAAGAAAAATGTTTGGACTGTATGCAATATTTTTAAGTGAATATGAGGTTCAGGCATCATGTTCATGAAAGCAGTGTGCAAACTACATGCTGTATGTTCACGTGTGTGTGATTTAAGAGAGCCAGTCTGTTATCTGTTATGCAGAATTTTATTTATTTATTTTTTTTTTTTTTCAAATTGGTGTATGCTCCCATAACTTAATGTATTTTAAGATACTGTGGACACGACTCAGGATGTTTTTTCTAAAGCAGGTTAGTGCAAGCTGTCATGGGATCTGGGGTCTGTGTTGGGTTAGGCATACAGACGCTACTGTTGAACAAGTATTTAAGCTTAATATTCAACACCTTCACCACAGGAAAATAAATATATAATGCTATCTAAACAGACGTGAGGGGGAATAATATCCAACATCACAGACCCGCCAGAACAATGCAAGGGCAAACGCTCTTTTCAAGGCTCCAGCACAAGCCTTAAGCTCTGTCACTTTTAATTTCCTGTCAATTTCACCGACAGATTTGAGGAAATAGGTTCAAAAAACCCAGCCACCATATTTTCTTCCCCTTCTCCCAGTGGGCTCCTCTGGTTAGTAAAAGTCAAGATGCTCTCTTTTTGTGAAGTACCCCCCAACACACACACACACCCCTCCACATGCCCCCCCCCCCATTCCACCCGCCCTCTTGTGCACCTCTCACCGGCCCACTTCTCTGCCCCTGTGCCTGCGACAGCCTGAGGGGTTCAAACACCACCCCCCAAACTCCCCCACCAACCCCCAAAAATCCCTCTCTCTCTCTCTCTCTCTCTCTCTCTCTCTCTCTCCCTCTCACTCTCGCCAAAGGTCAGAATTCTCTCTCCACATGTCTCCAGGCCCTGTGCACAAAAGCAAGTGAATTCACATCTTTCAAGCGGCCAGTGGGCCTTTGTCCCGGCCGGGCTGGGCGCTCTCGGAGTGGGCCCCGGCCATCAGACCAGCCCCTCCTGGAGTGCGCGGTCAGGGGCAGCCCAGCGTCTAGCCCACGGTCCCCTTTGACTGATGTGGTCCTGCCATGTTAACCCACACCAATCTACCCCCTCCTCACCCCACCTCTCTCATCATATACCCCCCCCACACACACACACACACACCACCACCATGCCTGAACCCCTCCTCTCTCCACTCACGTTCATGCCCCCAGAGCATGCCATTGTAGCTGCCCACATCAAACAGCATGCACGTAGTCCTGGAGAAGAATACATAGGATCATAGGATGACATTTAAAAAAAAAGAATCTGTT
The DNA here is from genome assembly GCF_017589495.1 of Alosa alosa. NCBI lineage: Eukaryota > Metazoa > Chordata > Actinopteri > Clupeiformes > Clupeidae > Alosa > Alosa alosa. The sequence continues at coordinate 9,996,285 of NC_063192.1, forward strand.
TAAACTTATGTTGTGAGCGTGAGACTTCTATTAGCTTAGGGAGGGAATATTACAGGAACTTTCACTACTGCTGTTCAGGACTACACAAAAAGTGTGGGTTTTTTAGTGTGTCATTACAGTACACAATGAAAAAGCAATTATAGTGTATCATAAGTAGACTTAACAGCAGGTAGATTAATACCATTGTTTGTCCTTCTCCATTTGAGGTGGAGCCCTTGTTTGATTTTGTTCATTGTTTGGTTCTTTGGTGTTGTCCTTATCTCTCCACCTAACAACTGTTGTCATAAATCTTCATTCACACATTACAAAAAAAAACAAAAACAGAATCTATAGTTCAGTTACACTTCCTTAACAACATGTACATGTATACACATAATGGCTCTAAAGTATAGACCTGCAAGATCATTAACCTAAAAGTGGAAGTTTTAAAACATTGACGTCATCATTATACAACACACATTTACGTGTGGTTTGATCCTGTTTCTGTGATGTGAAGAAGCATTGCCATGTCAGTCATGTTTTCCGTTTGTGCGTGGCAAGGGCAGGTCGGAGGACTGATGTGATGTGAGCATGTGCCCCTAGAGGTGCTCAATGAGAAAGGCGGGCCGGGCTCCCATTGTTTAATCATGACTCATACCCATAATGACCAAATCAACCAAAAACCTGTTTTCTATATACATGTTCTCGCTGTTAGCAAACAGGAACTGTGACCTTAGTCATTTCTCAGAAATTTGAACTAGGATCAAAAATATGTGTTTCCCCTTTTCAACTTTGTGTGTATGTGTGTATGTGTGTGTGCGTGTGTGTGTTTGTGTGTGCGTATCTGTGTCTGTGTGTGTGTGTATGTGTTTTTCTGTGTGTGTAAGTTGTGTTGTGTTGTGTTTGAACTGCACCACATTCCCACAAAAAAGCAGTTGGGTTGCATGGTGGGAGAGAGGATCCACACTTTGCTCTGTTGTCATTTCATGTTTTCCTTGACAAGGGGAGTTTCTGGGATTCGACGCAGAGTTTCAAAACCTTTGTAATTTCTCAATCAGGTGTGCGGCGCAGCTGAGAAATATGTGAAAGGGGGGGAGTATGCTAATACAACAAATATGCTGAAAATATCCAGAGGCTCTTTGCATGGAACTGCGGAAGAAACTGCCAGGCAAATAAGGGCTTTGTCTTATAAAGTATTCATTGTCACCTGGTAACGGCCGTCGTTTATCATTTCACCTGAAATTACAATGAAAACTGATACCTTATCGGAGGGACGGAGAGAGACACAGAAGGGAGGGGGGGACTGAATGAGGGAAAGCAGTAGAAGAGCTCGGGGGATGGGGGGTAAGAGTTTGGTAATTTACAGCCAACTGTTCCCATATAAGGTTACCTACTTTCGCACTGTTCAATATTTATGACTCAATATGGAAAATTAGCACACTGTTTCCTTTCCAAAAGAAATGAGGCTTTCTAGATACAATTCTTAGATGTGGATTACTTTTTGTTAAACATACGGTTTGTCTAGAAGTCGTATTCATGTGAAAATGAAAACTTATCATCAATGAATTTGGTAACAAACATTTAAAGCATATTGCATGTTTTATTTGAATTTAGGAAAGACATGTTATGTCGAAATCAGTAGTATCTCTGAAAAAGAGAGATCATAAAATTATCCACAATCTCAAGACATTTTATTCATATTTTAAAATATGTATTATGTTATTTTCTTTCTTTAACACTTAAAAGGAACTGCACAACATTCATAGTTTATATTCTAAATTTGAGTTTTTTCACACATGAAACTAAAAAGTAATTTTTTGTACATAAATAATAATAATCATAAATACCGTGTTTATCTATTTTCTGTTTTTGAAAAGCTTTTGGCTGTTTTTTTTTTTTGCCTTCCTGCTCATTCTGATGGAGCAGGGGGAAGGCTCCTCCCCAAGAGAGTTGAAAGGCTAGTCGACCACAGCGCTGGAAAGGCCAGCCCACCAAGGGGAGGAAAAAAAGTCGGCTCCGGCTCCTGCTCCGCCGTAATTTCCTATCTGCCTATTCAGACATCGCCAGCAGCTCGGCGCGCGCGTGTGTGTGTGCGAGAGAGGGTGTGCAGACCAGAGCGAACCAGAGAGAGAGAGAGAGAGAGAGAGGAAGAGAGAGAGGGAGAGGGAGAGCGAGCAAGCAAAGGGGGAGGCACTCTATTCTTTCACCTACCCCCCATCAAACCACAGGAGGGAGGGGCCAAGCCCAGGCTGCCAATCAAATCCGCTCGTGGCAGCCGGCATTATCTCTGCTACAAACTATTGACAGATTACATGTCAAGGAGTTTAGTACATGATTGAAGGAAGCTTTTATTATTTTTTTTAAAGAGTGTGTGTATAGTAATTTTACTTTTGGTTTCTCCCGAACCTGCTTACTTCTGATGATTTTCAAACAGAGTCAAGAAATATTATGAAAGTTACATGCCTGAGAGGATTTAACTTCGACTTCCCTGAATATGGTGAGTACTGTACTTTTCTCTCTTCATCTTTCTCTCTCTCTCTTTCTCTGTCTCTCTCCCTCTCTCTCTCTCTCGTTCTCTCTCTTCTTCTCTGAGGTCCTCTATAACCGGACACTGACATGTTTTAATAGCTTTAGGATAAAACTGTATTTTAAACTGTCAACAAACCCGCTCGGATGGGGAAGTTCTTCTCTTTGTGCGTGCGTGTGTGTGTGTGTGTGTGTGTGTGTGTGTGTGTGTGTGTGTGTGTATGCGCGGGACTGCCCTGAGCTGCACCTATATTTTCTAACTCGAATGGCAGTGCCCAGAGGCTCATTGCAGTATAAAACATGAAAAGTCACTTCTTTAGCACGCTGTTCTTAACTCACTTCTCAGTATTGCCACTGTCGAACGCACTGTAGAGAAGTTCACCAGGATAGTTTCATTTTCCCTGTGATGAGACCAAGTTTATTTCAGTGCTCTGAGTCGGGCTACTGTTGAACTCACACCTTTTTTTCTCTCTCTGTCGACCCTAAGACTTCATTCATAATTGCCCTACCCGGGTTTATTTAGATTTTGATACCGACATCAGGGGTTACAGAGGGTGGAGTAAGAAGGGTAGGATTGTGACTCTCTTTGCATTACTTATTAAGACCATAGATATCCTGTTTACGCACATAGGTATGTGAAATGTCATTTGAGTGCTTACCGTGGCCTAAGGGTTTGTTGCCAGGGGGACAAAGCAAACAAACTGTTGTGGCAGCTTTGTTTTGACACATGTAAGGGCAAACAGTACAAGTGATATCCATTTCTCTCCCCTCTCCTTTTTTTTTAAAAGGAATGCTTGAAAAATTGTTGTTATTGTAGAAGTTAGTGGTGTCAGTATTTCTACAGTTGTGTACCTCAGTTGTACGTTAAAAGTGTAAATATATTATCCCATTTGTCCTTCAGCTATTTTATGTTGCAGTTTGGACACGCAGTGTTTTCATAGGTTGTTTAGTTAGAGCTTAAAATCCCGTGAATTCTTCTCATAGTACCATCAGTAACTTCAGCACTGTCTTACATATCCCATGACAGGAGGAAACCTTGCTTTTCACAGTTAATATACACATCAAATATAGTGTGTTTTTAAAATTATTGTGTTATGTTTATGTGCGTGAGTTTTGCAGAGAGAGAGTGGGCAGGAGTGTGTGATTGTGTGTGTGTGTGTGTGTGTATGCATCACGTATGAATAATTTGATTGCAATTTTGCCTACCCAAACATCTCGTCATGAGGCATCTGTGTTGTCATTTTGCATTTACTCTTAAAATGTTTGTCCTAAAAATATAAACAAAGCGTGCATGTGAAGCCCTGGAAATTACAAATGTAAAAAGTTACATTGTTAATTTGATTACATGTTTTTGGAAGTCATAAGTGAAACTGTCAAATCTCCCACTTCAATCAGTAAATAAATAATGCCGAAATTAAATATGTTATATTGTACAATTCTGGACAATATGAGACAATTAGTGGAGTTTTTAAAGACAACACAAAGAGAGGGAGGATTCTGTGGTGAAATTTAATTACAGTGTTTTTTTACATTGCGGCTTCCTCAATATCAATGAATGCTTCGAGTATTTGTTTGTTTGATAGTCACCAAAACGGCAGTCTTTATCCCAACATGTTTATTTCCACTGCTTTAACTCATTTTAAAAAGTTTGAGTTAGATATTGAAATAATTTAAGACTGCTTTGGAAAAGAGCTTGTTTACCCTGCCCATGTACTGTGAACAAGCAGAATTACTGGATCAACTCGTAGATTGTGTTTGATCATAAATCCGCATTGAAGAGGGAACCTGAACTGAACTACCATGTGTTGTTCCTCAAGAATATTACATCGAAAGGAGAGAATAGATGAAGCCACACCCTGTATTTTCAGAAAAAAAATATTAAACCACTCTTTCCATTAGTGCAGAGTCTCCTGCCCAGCTGACTGGAGTTATTTTATGAGTCATTATAGCGAGTGATTGCTTTCTTCTTCGGAGAGCCAGTTCTTTTAGCCTCAGTCCACCTTGAGGACCTTTGCCACTCTACCCCCCCCCCCCCCCCTTGCTCTCCCTCCCAGAAAAAGGATGAAATGGGGAGGGGAAAACAAGCCAAAGTCTGTAGCCCCCCAATAACCTTTATCACAATTTAGCAACAACCGAATCAATTTGATGTCTTAAGCAATAAAAAATGCTGTTGCTGTCCTGATTCTGCCGCTCCTCCGATGACAGTAAATTTACATTTTTTAATTAAACTAGCTGGAATTTTTATGAGGGGGCCGGGCTATGCTAATGGGAATGTTGTGTACTGCAGATTAACAGCGTTTTGAAATAAATTTAGCACAGAGACGTTATAAGACAGAGAAGAGGGGAGGGAAAAAAAACACAAGACATAGTCTTTAACCCCTTTTATGCCAAGTTCTCCTAAGGGACCCCTCCAAGCTGAATCGCCCTGTCAGGAAAGAGTGGCTCTCAGTGATGAGGTGATTAGGATTGCCATATCAACTGAGGCAAATCATTTCTATTCTTATCAATTATTTATACTGTGTTCCAGCGCCATAGGATAAAAGCTCAGATGAGTTTATACTGTAACATCCAGTAGAACATTGTTTTTCCTAATAGGACAAAGAGCGACAGCTTGCTCGTAATTACTGTTGTTTTGTATTTTTCTTATTAAAGAAAGACGTGTATGTAGCATTTGCAAATAAAATAATTTAAAAGCAAGTTTAAAATGTAACATTTCACTGTGGCAGGTGATTATACAATTTAAAAAGATAATTAATTTTGATCAAACATTAAACATGATCATGATTATCAAAAACTAATTTTGAATAAATTAAGTATTGCAAATGATAACTCTCTTGGAAAATGTATAGAGCTTTATGGTAATACAGAGTAGTATCACATTCAGGCTTTGAAAAAGAGTATGATTGATATTGTGCCAGGCTGTGTGTGTTATGTCTTGCTTAAGGAGAACAGCATGCTGGATGTGTGTGTGTGTGAATGTGTGTGTGTGCGCGCGCGTGTGTGTGTGTGTGTGTGTGAGCATGAGGGAGAGCGACAGGGAGAGAGAGAGAGAGAGGGAGAGAGAGACTGAATGGAGCCAGTGAGCAAGAGAGAGGATCTCGATGAGACTGCGCAACATCATAATTAACTTAGCATCCTAATACCCAAATTCTCACCAACTGCCTTTTTACAAGCAGACTGGCCCAGGCAAAAGTAGTTGTTGTATGTTTTCACTGTGCTGTGTCTATGGACATCTATGGATGTATTAACATACCCCCCCACACACACACACACACACACACACACGCTTCAATATGCATGTGCAAACACTTGCGTTCCTGTGTCGGTGTGTAGTGTGTGTGTGTGTGTGTGTGTGTGTGAACATACACATCTACAACTCTCTTTACTCCCAGTATCAGGTGTAGCTCCAGTGACTTGCTTGAAGGGAAGGTGGTATGGACAGAGAAGGGCAACCCCTCCACTTCCACTGTGCACTCATGCAGGCACAAGACCCTAATTAAAAGCGCCAAGCTTTCCGTCACCAATACAGAGTAATTGCCTAATTAATACACTGAAAGGAAGTACACCGGAATAATAAACAGGTTGCACCTTTAGGACCTCGGCTCTTTTATCACTCACATTTGTAAGTCAACGTTAAGTAGTTACCCCCCCACCACCCTCACCCACACCCACCCTCGTGTCCCCACCATAAAAGATATGTAGTCATTTAAAAAAAAAATAATGCAATTATTTACTTTTGAATTTAGACTTCAGTTTTATTTCAATTTGTGACATTACTCTTCTTTGAAACTTCGGCAACACAGTACTTTTCAAAATGCCTCCTGCTGGTATAGCTTTTGTTTTGTGTGTGTGTGTGTGTGTGTGTGTGTGTATATATATGTGTGTGTGTATGTAGCATTCTCAGATATTGCCAGTTCTGGGTCCAGCTGACTCAAAGCTCTCAGAATGATTGTCAGTGTGAATTCCCTGACTGAGGGGAACCACTGCCTCTCGGCTGATAGTATGCGCAGGGCACCAATGTCATTTTCTGAGAAGAAGGGGGTACCTGCTCGAACTGTGACTCAACTCAATACATATATGCATTAGAAAAAGAGAGAAGCAGAAAAGACCTAAAGCATCCTTCCTCTTTTTCGCCTCTGCTGTCGTTAGTCGCATTTGAGATGCCGGCACACTTGGGTGAGGAGACGTTGATCCTGTACACAAAGCTGCGACAGAACGCCTCTATTTCACTTTTATGACGGCGCACATGAAATTAGAATTTCATGCAAAGCGGGAGAGAAGAATAATCTCTGCCGTTGCGATATGTCACAATAAAGAAGAGAGGAAGGGGTGAATGTGAAGATGCAATTAGCACAATGCAAACGCCCTGAGTCCGTTTGCCAGGGTTGAAAAACACAAGAGCGAGTGCCGTTTGGCCCAGAGTGAAATTTGCATGCTCCGCTTATCGACGCACACTTATTAGTCCGTCTGAAAGGAAGATTAAGCCAGCACAAAATGTGGCGACTAATCCTTTTAAATGTGGCAGGGGTCTTTAAGGTGTGAAGCACCCCTGTGTACAGGTCCCAGGCTGCAGACACCCTCCTAGACCACCACCCCCCCCACACACACACACACACACACACAGACATCTCAACTCCACCCTCCAGCCGCAGTGGTCAGATGGGAGAGTGGAAGTGGGTTTAGTGTTGGTGGAAACAGAAGTTCAATTCCACGATGATTGGAGATGTGGAGTCCCGTGTCCTGTGGTTTCTTGCATAGCTTGGCAGAGGTGAAGTTCAGGGAAAAAAATTGAACCTTTTTCAGCTGGAACTCAGAATGTCTTATTTGCTGATGGGGGAGTTTTTGAATGTTTTTTCTTATGTCCTCATATTTGAGAGATTTTCAAATCTCTCTCATATTTGAGAGTCAGTCAAATTTGTTTAAGTTTAAGTTGTTAGGTTAGAGGGAATTCTGTTTTTATCTTTCTGGTTCACAGTTCCCATCAGCAAATTGATTTGGATGAGAACAACCTCTCAGTTTCTGCATCACTGAACTTTTTCTCTTTTTTTTTGATGTGAATTTGCCGCTCGCCTCTCGTCCCCTCCTCCTCCCTCTCTTTATTTTTCTTTGGATAAGAAAAAGAAATAAACATGTTCCTCAGTCGGCCCTGTCACCTTCACTCTGAAAGCGTGTTTGCTCTGCTGAGCTACCGCGCCGATCTCCTGTCCTCTCCGGTAATTGACTGCAAACAGGAGTGAGAGCGTTTCAGAAAACCTTCCCTCCACTGCCTCTCCTATACCCTCAGCTTGTGTGTATGTGTGTGTGTGTGTGTACGAGAGAGAGAGAGAGAGGGAGGGAGAGAGAGAGTGTGTGTTTTCGTGTGACATTCTATTCACTTGGGTCAGTAGCATGCAGCTCCAGCAATAATTACCGTCTGTACATGATGAATATGAGAGCCAGCTGTTCCATTCTGTCACTGGAATCAGACTGGGGACTGTGAGGGGGGTTTGCTCATGAGTTTGCTGTTTGACTGAATTTTTTTTTAACTCTGTAACTTGATAGGATTACATGGTTCTAGGGCCTACACCTGTTAAGAGGCTGTTAACAGAACAGTTGGCAGTCTCATGGCTGGAGCTTAGAGGTTTTTTTTTGCTCTTCTCTCTCTCTGTCTCTCTCTCTCTCTCTCTCTCTCTCCCCCTCCTTTTGTAGATCTTTCTCCTGAATGTCAGGGATTTGGTGCTCCTGATTTTTCAGCGTTAGACTCTTTGAAGAGTGAGGTGAGGGCATGCTGTCACAGTGGCCTGCTGTGTGTTAACTGCCTGCTGGCTCCTACAGTCACCCCCCCCTCCTCTACCCCTGCCACCCCCCACCCCCCCAACCCCCCCTCCTGAAACAAGCCAAGGATTGCATGTGGCTTTGGTGTGTTTGGGGTGGACAGGTGTTGTTGCTGGCTTGAATCACTTCAGAAAAAAAAATCTACCACCCCCCTACAGAAAAATGCAGTGGCATGAGGGGGGGGGGGGCTTTGGAAACAAGTCTGAATCCTCCATGGTTCGCCTGGTTTGTATATCTGTGGCTGGGGCTCGCTCTCTTGGTGCCTGATGGGGGTTTCTTGTGAAATGAGGCAAACAGTATGTCAGCGATCTGGCAAACAAGTCACCTGACACCGGGCCCATGTGCTATTATTTGTACAATTTTATGTACGTCTATTCATACGCTGCGCGTAATAAATGAGCGGCCAGGCGGGGCAATGGAAGTCAGCTCTCACGCAACGCTGACATGATTTAAGCCTTTTTCCATTGCCCTGCAACACAACGTGAGAAATGCCATATTTTGGCACTATCACAGCTTCTCACATGGCTCGGGAGCTGTCGCTAAGGCATTGCATTAGCTTGGACTGAACTGAAAGGTTGTTTTTTTTATGTTTTAAACAAACAAAACAGACGATGCTGTTTTCTCTTGTTTGTTTGGGAGTGTAGAAGTGCGCTAAAACGCAGAAGAATTCCTGGGGAAGTGGTGTGTTTATGGCTTGTTTATTTTTTTCCTGCTCCTCCGTTGTCTGCTGCTACCGTATTTGGCTTGTAGCTTGAGCTCAGTCACTTTCTGTGTTCTCTCACACCTGTCCTTCTATTGTGCTGGAATGTTCTATATTTGGATGTAAGTTGTGCCACACTGGCTGGTTTGGGAGGCCGTTGTTTCTGGCAGCTCAGAGGGAGGAAGAAGTGTAAACTGACAAGTTGAGAGAAGCCGACCACCCCCCAACCCCCACACACACACACACACACACACACACACACACAACCCTTTCCCTCCACCCCCAAGAAAGGGTTCAATTAACTTGATTTCTGTTTCGCCTTTGTGATGAAAGTCTGGGCAACGCTGGATATTTCACAGAGAGCCAGGATGTAACAGTGGAATATTATGCCATGTGAAATTACATAACTTATTTCCATATACTGCCCAATTCTGACATGGAATGTTCCAGTAATCTTATCTTCTTGAGGTGAAGGCAGCGGGGAGGATTAGAAATGAAACACTAATAATCATAATTTGGTGACTTTGATTATACCGATAAGTAATCTCGAAATCGGAATTCCACCGATAAAAAAAAAGAACAGTATTTCCCAAGGTGGTTGGGGTGGAGGGCTGGGAGGAAAGAACAAGGGTGAAAAATAAACAGCGTGACTGTGATTGGACTGAAAGTGTCATGTCCATGAGCAAGGCACCTGATCTTTCTTTTCCTTCGGAGTAAAATAAGCAGTCCCAGTCCTAATTGTTTGGAAAATATTGGAAGGGCCTTTCTCGCCCTGCTGTTTCGCTTTTCCTCTCCCCTCCCCTGATTCATTTCACCGCCTGTCCTTGGCTGCCGGAAAATGGCGTTAATTTTTTTATTACCTGTTTGACTCTCCAGCCTTATTACTGTAGCCCCTTAATGTTCTCCGTAACCGTGGAAACCAGATGAATAAATGTCCGCAAAAGAAAATGAGATGATTAAACAGGTCACCCTTGCAAAACAAATTCGCTTGGTCGGGCGCAATTTGTGTACCGAGCGCCTGTCTTAACAGTTTGCTAACAAGGGGATTGTTTGCCAGGGTAACCGAAAGGGAGAAACTGGAGAATAAAGACAAGCAAAGAGAGAGGTGAAAAATCTCCCCTGTCGTTCAGACTAAGATTATGTGTGAGAAAAAAGAATGCAATCGCAAAGAAAGGCGTGTTTATCACGACCGAAAAACAAACATCAAATGAGAGCTCCTCGACCCATACCCGTCCTCAGCAGCTAAAATAATTTGCTTTACATTGATCCAACGGTTGCATATTATCTTGTCATTTATTATGAATGTTTTCCATCCGCACTGGTTATCTCATCCGGTGAACACCACCCCACACACACACTCACACACTCAACCCCTTGCCATTTCCACGCTGCACACGATATGTTACATCCCATTTTTTGCCTGCCCCTTTTCTCTTTTATGCTCAGCTGCGTCTGTAACATCAGTTTGCATATGAAAAAATAAATCATGGATATACTCCTTTAAAGCCCAGGAACAATAACGTCTGTGCTCATCTCTCAGTAGCATGCCAACAAACGAGTGTCTCAGATTAAAGGCATGGGGAGGTGGGGGTGTGTGGGGTGTGTGTGTGTGTGTGTGTGTGTGTGTGTGTGTGGGGGGTTGTGTAGCTGTTGTTTGCATCTAAAGGAGGTTTGATTGGTGGTCAGGAAGAGGGCATATAGAATTTCCTTCATTTATCAATGTGGCAACTGTAGTCTGCCTGCTAATTGTCCTTGTGACCATCTGCATCACTGGGACATCTCTTCCTCCTGCATTGGTATTGCAGCCGTTGCAATCATTCAGGTTTAGTTTTACACACTTTCTCTGCATACACACACACACACACACACACACACACACACACACACACACACACACACACACACACACACACACACACACACACACACTCATAACCTTTGTAGCATCAGTGTTCCTCTTTTTGCAGAGACTGAAGGCCTGTTTGGACTGCCTGTGTGAATGTTGATGTAAAATAAAATGGTGGCCAGTCGTGTTTGCCTAAATAAGAGAGCAGGGCCCAAGCAGATTTAGACTTGTAAAGAGAGGAAGAACTCAGTGCGAGGAATTAAAGCCGTGTCTTCATTGCCATCGTGACCACAAATCACAAATGGTGGCAATGCAGTGGTGATGTTGTTTATGAAAGCGCGGCACTCAAGGGTGTTGGCTGTTTACATGGAGTCACCACTTTCAATCTGAGAGTGAGAGAGAGCAAGAGAGAGAGAGAGAACAACAACCTCAACCCTACTGTCATCTCCTTTTTGTCTGTCTTCCAATGCTTACTCTACATTTTCTCAAGGGTTGAGGAAAAAAAAAACAAGAAGTAGAATCCAATACTTCCCGAGGTCATTTATGGTACAGGCAGGAGAATGGAGTGTAAAACGGATTTGGAGTGCCTCGTTCCACCTCCACCACCCCTCCACCCCCGCACACACACACACACAACACACACATGCTCCAAGCACTCTGCACCCCACACACACACACACACACACACACCCCATCGCTAGGGTGTCTATGGGCCCGAAACTGAAAAGCACTTGTGCATTATTGATGTTTTAATTTGTGCAAATGCCCGAGTCTTTGTTAAGTGATTATAGTGCAGTCGGAGATAACAGGAAGGTACTTTGCCCAGACACAGGAGCCACTGCCCACCAAGGCACAGGCCACCTGAGGAGAGCGCGGCTCCGTCGGCCCAGCCGAGACACCGTTTACCCCCGCAACAACTTTGGCACACTTCTCCTGAAAGCCTGGAAAATGTCAACGTGTCAAAGATAAAGCACAAGTGGGGGAAAAAAAGGGAGGTTGATCTTTTGTCCTTTATTTTCTCTCAGATACACCTCCCATTTATGGTGTGGTTTTATGAGTCTTTTACATCCCTTATCGAAAATTATTTGATGTAAATATAATAGAAGTGACCTGAAAAGCCCTATAAGCAAATAATCTGCATGGCACGCCATGAAGCTGACCTTGGGAAAGAATGCAAAGTTATAATGCCTCCTGTTAGAAAAACAAACCCATAAAATAATGACACGGAAAGCGAGCTGGTTTAGGTAAATATGAAAGGGCAGAGTTTTTTTTATGCCTTGATTAACAGGAACAAGGCACCATAAACTTTTCCATGACGTGTCTTTTTGTCCTAACCTCGTTCATTGTACAGCAAAAGAGACAATACAAATGACTCATATGACTGAATCAACTAGAAAATGAACTAGGTTTGTTACAGCAGTCACCATAACACGAGTCAAAAACATATTGCAGAGCTGCAGGCAGCATTCCTAATCTGAGAATTATCAAGTCATCAATAATGCCAATCGCTGGATGTTCACTTTGGTCTATGCTTAAGCTTAAGGTCATGTAAGGCGTGTGTGTGTGTGTGTGTGTGTGTGTGTGTGTGTGTGTGTTCATGCGTCATGGCAGTCTCCCTCCATTCACCCAGCCCTTTTCTACCCAACATGAACAGAATGGTATCTCTCTCTGAATGCTGCTGTGATAACTGCTGGTCTCTCTTTCTCTCTTTCTCTCTCTCTGTCTTTCTCCTTCTCTCTGGTTCATTCCTTACATTGGGGGGCACATTTTTCTTTCTGTTTGACACTCTTGTCATCTTCACCTGCTGAAGGTGCAAAAACCTGGCTCTCTGATCACACTGTTTCAGGTTTCAGTCTTTCACTGTGTGTGTGTGTGTGTGTGTGTGTGTGTGTGTGTGCCAGCTTTTTTTGTTCTAGTGACGTTAAATCTCACTCATCTTGGCCACCCCTCACACACACACACACACACACACACACACACACACACTAACACACACAGAAAAGACACAGAGAGACACAAACGGCCTGCTTGACTGTGCGGTAAGCTGTCTCTATGTTAAGCTGTTTTCTTGCACACACAAGCTCTTAACACTAGAACACAGAGGCAGAAAGAAAAGGCGCACAGCACTTTGATTATCTGATGTCAGGGAGGGACTCAAAAATGCCTGCCTCATTGTGTGCAGGGGACTGCAAGAGAGAGAATCCTTAAAAAGGCAAAGAAAGAAAAGATGTTGAAATTGAAATGTAGAATTTCAATTAGCTGTGAAATCTGAACCTGCTTGCTTTGATAGGGACATTTTCTCAATAAGAATACAGCAGCACTTGTAAAACATTAATTAAGTGGAAATGTTTTTTTTTTTTAAGATATTCTTTGTCTCTTTCTGTTCTTTGAAGAAATGAGTAAAACTCTTTTGATTGAGCCTCTCAAGAGCTGAGGGGTTTACCTCACAAGGAATGTCTGTTTCAACCAATGAGAAGCCCCCTTTGATTTGGAGGAGCTAGAAAAAAAAAGAAAAAAAAACACTCAAGCATGTGTATCATATGCGAATGTAGTTTCTCCCCCAGCGCTTGGGCTCTTGTGGAAGTAAAGAAAGATATCCACAGCATGTGAAACCCAAGCCAGGCGCAGGAAAACGAGCCTCTGTTTTAACGAGTTTCTACGTGACAGATGACATTTAGGCCGTCTATTGGATCACATTGCTGACATTATCTCTCATTTCACCAAACCCGGCGTTATTAATAATTGATGAAAATGTTGTGATAGCGCGGATAGTGGGAGAGAGAGAGAAAGGGAGGGGGAGAGGGAGAGGGATGGGCGGCTTGTGGGTGGGTGGGTGGGTGGTTGGGTGGGAGAGCGAGCTGGTGGTGTGGAGTGGAGAGAGGGGATGGGGGAGGAGGGGAGCGATACATGGAGAAAAACTGATAACTGTCTCCATCCAGCCGCTGTACATAGACAGTTATGAAAGCAGGCATTGTTATTAATTTGGCTCAGATTGGGAGCGGTAGATAGAAGGGCCCATGTGCTGCAAAGCAAACAGCAGCCATCAGGTTGTTCAGCTGTTGAGTGGCGGATGGAGGGGGAGAGGGGAGGGGAGGAGAGGAGAGGAGAGAGGTGGAGAGGAGAGGAGTGGAGAGGAGAGAAGAGGACTGGGCCTCCACTCGTGCAGGCACTCGCTCAGTCACCCTTTTTTCCCCTAAGCTCTTTGGGTGGAAACACGACTCACTGGTGGTGAGCAGAGGCCTGGGGTATGTGCTGCCAGTGAAATGCATACCGTGGTGCTGGTACGCATGTAGGGGTGGTAAGGATTTTATTTCCCTTCACAGGCCATTTCTACCCCATATGTTCTTTCAGCGTCAGGCACAGAAAAGGGAGGGGAGATGAGCTTGATTTTCACCAGTCACCCCCCTCCTCCCCTGGCAGGCAACTTGTCTTTTAAATAAGTGGCAGAGTGGTGAAAAAGGGGGGGAAATGTGTCTGTCGTCTCTTTTTGCAATAATCCACAGAGGTTTCCTGAGGTGAAAACCCAGCGATGAGAGAGTAAAGTACACTAGTTTTCCATTTTTATGATACTCATATTTCTCAGGTCATGTCAGTCATGAGGTGCGTGGCTGCATGGGGGGTGGTGGGAGGGCGGAGGCGGAGGCAGGGCATGGAGTTCCGTTTTGGCACGGATATGCATCTGCATATGTATCCCAGTTGTGCATGCTCATAATCTACCCATGTCAGATAGACAGAGGGTGTGTGTGAGAGAGCGAGAGAGAGAGAGAGGCCGCTGTACACAAGATGCATTAAAACTGCCATAACTCGCACACCCCGGCAAGGCTAAAATCAATTGGAATGGATAGTTAAGCTGGCGCTAAAAATCAATGAGGAATTCATGTCCTTGATCACGCTGTGTCATTTCTTTCAATGTTAGAGCGGCCGGAGCCTCACAGAGCATGACAGCCTCCACCTCTGTGAATGGCAAATATATAAATATGCATTAACTAATGTTTGTCTGTTGTGCTGTTGCGGCCTTGGACGGAGCCAATAGTTGGTCGTGAAAAAGGCCACACTCTCTTCACATTAAGCAGCCACAATTTAATCAGTTTGAAACACCATTTGCGAGTGACATTAAACATGATTCCTTGAATAATTGCTCTGTTTACTTCTCAAATGGAGAAACCGCGAAAATAAATAAATCACAGATATTCCCAAACTTTGTGCAGTTCTGGTCCAATCTTTGTGAAATGAAAATATGCAGTTAAATACACTAGTTAAATATGCAGTCAAAATGCTGTAGTGTTTTTGAACTGATCAAATGCTGACTATAACAAAAGAACAACAGATCCAGAGAGAGAGAGGGAGAGAGAGAGGGAGAGAGAGGGTGTTGCTTGTTTACATTGACCTCTGCCACGTAAGCTAAAATATGTTGAGCAGGAGAAACCTTATCTGCCTTAACTGGGCAGTACTTGATGAGTTCATCTCGATCAAACTATTAAAAATAGCAAAGGGCAAAGCAGCGGTGCCTCCCCAAGCATGCAGCAATCAATTTTCATGGCACTGAGAGGTGACAAAAAAAGATATCAGTGCCCTACCTGTAGTGTAAGCATACACAAGAACACTAAGCTCCATGAGGGTGGGGTGGTGGTGGTGGTGGGGAGGGACGGATGAAGAGGGGGGAGTCAGGTGGAGTGAGTATAGCTGGCACGATGAGAGGGATGAAAATGCACTGTTTCAAAATAGTAATTTTGTCCTTATTAATGCCATTAGTGTAACAGTCAGCCTGGATCAAATCAGAGGATGACCGAAGTAACTCCTCTGTCTCGGCGCTCTGACAGGATTGTGTCGGGACTCATTTGAGCATTCAGCGTTGACGAGTGAAGTTTCAAGTGCTATTCCGCTGAAACACCTCCCCAACTAAATGATGCTTATGGTCCTATTGCTCTCTCTCTCTCTCTCTCTCTCTCTCTCTCTCTCTCTCTCTCTCTCTCTTTCTTTCCCTCCCTCCACCCAACGTTTACTTGTCCCTTTTTCCATTTGGTTTCTGTTATTTGAATGGACTCTCTGGAACATTTTGTCCTCCATGTCATGGCCTGCTAGTTTATTTTCCAGACATTTTTCTGGTATTATCAGGCATTTAGGCCACTTGTTTTATTCTAAGTGCAGACCCTGTCATCACTGTGGGATTTTGTTTTATATGGTGATCTAATGCAATGATTTTAAATAGGACTAATTCTAAATTCCTTGTTATATTTTTAGAGCCTTAAGTGGCCTATTTTCACTCTTGTAGACAAGTTGTTTATATGCACCCATAATCTGTTGAAATGAATTCGATATTTTTTGCTCTGTTTCTTTTTTTCGAATTACCAGTTCACTGCGCAATTAACTTCCCCCAGCAACCCAAACTGTCTGGGGCTTGTGGAGAAAAATGATATTGTTTGTGATATCAGGTTAGTCATTATCATACCAGCACAAGTGCAAAATTAAGAAGCACAAATGGGGACAGTCAACCACGACGGCGATGTGACACAGTTAATAATGCAAAGCTGTTATTGGACACCAATGTGATAAAAGATGACAACAAATGACATTTTTGTGTCAAAGCCGCAGAATCAATGACTGGTACACGGGCACACTGGTAGTGGCTTCAACACTCATCTTGTTCAGAGCTAATGTACTGACCAAACACAAAAAAAGAAAGACTAAAAGAGAAAGATGAAGAGAAGAAGAAAGCTAAGACCTCCCCTGTCTGTTTTTTTTTTTTCAGAGTGCCCGATCTGCAGCCATTTCCTGGCAGAGGCACCAGTTTTGATTTGTTAGATGTTTGTATGGCCTCCGTTGGAGCAGTTGTTTAGTTTTAACAGGTGGAGCCTCTTTGTGTCTTTCTTGTCCCCCTGCCTGGCGCTGTAAAGGGCACTCAGTCATAGGGTGAATGCCTCAGATTTAGAGCCCCGGAGCCTTCAAAACAGTTGTCCTGCGAGGCATAGCGAGCGGCCGGGGGCATCAGATGAGCAGTTGCTCTTCAGAGGTGAAATGGGCCGAAACAGCTGCGGCGCGGGCAAGGGCTTTTTGGGAGGATTGTGAAAGAGGGTGTTTCTATTTGACTTGCCCTTCGTCATTTCCAAAAAAAGTTGAAATGAATGTTTGTGGCAACTGCGGGGTTACATGGAGGACATTCCACAGCAGCGTAGTGTCAATCACCCGTGTCCCCAGCACACATGCCCCTCCCACCACCACCACCACTGCCGGCACTACCACCACCCCTCAGTCCAACTAGGGCAGTCAAAATGATCCATTTTTAATGGTGCACAATGTAATGCACAACCACTTAAGATATGATACTTCGTTTCAGTTTTGCGTTGAACGTTGAACGAGGCGATTCGTTTTTTTTTTTAAATCTTTTTTATCTAAAGGCTTTTTTTTTGCTGCCATGCACTATAATGCACACTGCATTTGCACAGTTTCACTCTCACTTCCCTGCTGCCTCTCTCTTTCTCTCTCTATCTCTCTCTTTCTCTCTCTTTCTCTCTCTATCTCTCTCTTTCTCTCTCTATCTCTCTCCCCCCCACCACCTCAATCCATCTGCATCATGTCGATCTGTCAGGCTGCCAGTGTCTGTTCCAATTAGATTCCACTTAATACACGTAACCTCGATTAACACGCAATCAAGCCCAGATAAATCACGTCCTTTAAGTCTCCCCCCACCTCCTCGCCACTGCCTGCCTGCCTGCCACCATCCTGTTTTCATAGCTCGCCTTGTTGTTTTCAGCACTGTGTCACTGCAGAGCATCAGATCACGCACTACTAATTTTCTCCCCCAACGTATCTCAATGAGCAACGACGGCCTTTTTTCGTTTCTCCTCTTCCAAGAAAGTGCAGAAGCAGTTTCGTCTAGTCTTATTTTTTCTCATGTTAATGTCAAAAACAACAACAACAAAAAAATTTGTTGCGCTGATGTTTTCTTTATGTATTTAATGGCTATGAAACCAAGAACTTCCAGAAGCTGAAGTGCCATCTTTTCCTCCACAACACCCCCTGTGATTTGTTGCTTTCCCTGTGATCTGGGTTTGCTGTCTCTGCTGCTGCAGTGTTTGGTTGTGCCTGTTGAGGGAGGATGGTGAGGAGGCCTCCAGATTTTATGGAGCCCCTCTCAGGGAGCCTGGGACTCTGTTATGGGAGCTGGCAGACCATTAGAAAAACAATAATTTTATCCAATAATAATGAAGTGATTTATCTTTCAGAAGCGCTGTTCAAAAATTTATAAAATCTAAACAGGAATCTGGTGGAGCCTTTTGAGTAAATAATTCAAGTAGCATGCTAATTGGGCGAGTCCTGGTTCAGGAAATACAGAAGGAAAAAAATATGACTAAAAATACAAACCAACAAAAGAAAGAAGATGAACTGGGGAAAAAAAGGAAAGCAAAGCATCCTAAGGCAACAAAAACCCATGCACAGCACTCTTGTTTTATTAATCGCAGGCAACAAAAAAAGTGCTAACATTGACATGTTTAACAGATTGGAGTTTTAATAACGGGGTGGGTTAAAGTGCTGGCGCATCCAGTGAAGAAATCCAGCCTGGCTTGAGTGGCCTGCTCCACTCATATACCCACCTTATCCCCTCCACCCCTCTGCCTACACCCCTCACCTCCCACCACGCTTCCCTCTATAGACTCGCTCCTTACTGATGATAAACAAGGCAGCAGGGAGGAGTGTGTGTACGTGGGGTGGAGGGGGGGCAGGGAGAGAAGGGTCTCCTCAGAGGCTGGGCCCGGGATAAGGGGGGGTTTCACCTCACCCCTAGGCAGAGCGGCCCTTCGCCCTTATTAACCTCTACACGGGATAGGTCTTAATCCCAACGCCTTTTTTCTCCTAACAGGGCACTAAGCTGAAGGCAGTGCCCCCCCCATCCCTACACACACTGCCTACCCCACTAATAGAGCAAGCGCTGTTATCCAGGATGACTGACTTACACACACACACACTCAGACTCGTTAAAATTCAAGCGCTAACACAGGTATTGCAGGTAGGGGATACAGGGAACGGTCGTTGGTCGACGTCTTCCTCCACTGACCTCGGCGGCAGTGGCCTCTAGTCGGCAGACTGCGGTGTGCAAATACAGGGTGGATTTAAAATAAATTAAGCTATGAGAAAGGCTCAGGTTGATCCTTTTCTTATCTCCACTGCTGAGTTGTCAGCTCCAAGCCTTTTATGGGACTTTGGTAAATCCCGTGTGGACAAGCAAAGAGACGAGTGCTTGAGATTCGCTGTTCCTGGCAAGTAAAAATAGCACGTTGCATTTGTGCGTTCTGTCCCAATCAAGGTGTGTCTGATTCCACATCCGCGTACCTGATGAGTCACGTGCCAGTTGTACCAGTCACAGATTGCCTCTGATAAGTCCTTTATTTCCTCATTTCCCTGAAAACTCTATAAAGTGGACTGAAACAGTGATACTTCCCTAATATCTGGTTGCAATTTGTCAAACAAATCATTTATGTACTGGCTCTTAGTTTCAGTACTTTGTCAGAATAAGTTTTTATTTCACTTTACAATTTTCCCACATATCATGTGACATGTTTTTTTTTTCTTTTCAAAATTTCATTTTCGGTTTATATGGAACATCCTCTTATTAGCTTTTGCCATTGCATCTGTCCCTTTAAAAGGGACAAGTTTTCTCTAAAAGTTGGGATATTTTTTTTCCTCTCATTCCCAGAGAAAAATAGCGAATAACGCTGATTGGTTTTAGCAGCTTCAGCCAGGCGATGGGCGAATATAATAAGTGTTTTCGCAGACGTCACCCATGATTATCTCATCTTGCCATTTTGGGTGAATGTGGTGGATTTAAAGGCTCGTCCTCCATTGTGCTGACATTACTCTTTAACAAGCAAAATTAAATCACGGCTAAAATCATTTGAAACTCTCCCAGAGTCTGGCCCAAATAGCCAAACAATGAGTGTCTGGGAAATTTAAAGGGAACGCTTAAGCGCTGCGAGTGAAATGTGTGAGTGTGTGGGTGTGGGTGTGAGTGTGTGTGTGTGTGTGTGTGTGTGTGTGTGTGTGTGTGTGTGTGTGTGTGTGTGTGTGTGTGTGCATGTTCGTGTGGGGTTGGCTGGTCAGGATAAAGTGCATAACAGGGGAATGGGGGCAAATTAACTTTCTCACAGAATAATTGGATGAGGGGCAGACACTATTTCACCATTTTTTGCTGCACTCTCAGGAACAATGGGACAGTTCTCTGATGGAATGTTGTTTTTTCCTCTGATGTAAGCATTATCCACTTTAATGCCTTAACTTTATTAGTCTAAATTAGCACATACACATACCCACACACAGTGTCTGTTTATCAAGTAGTTGCACTTTACTGTAAATAGGCTGAGTGTGTTTACTGGATGCTTTTAAATATCTTTAGATTATATTTAGAGGCCATTTGAATGTTGCCCAACAAAAATAGAAAGATAGTAATTGGATTTGTGCCCTGCCAAGAATACATGTTTGCTCCCCTTTTACCAAACTTGGAGTAAATGTGTTCTTACCCTAAGTAAATATAGGTAAAATGCATGGTATGTGTATATTATACTGTGCATGCTTAAATGTCTGCTAAAGGGGGTTCTTTTTAGGTAAAGAGCTGCCGTTTGTTCCTGCATGTATATGGCACTATGTGAGGCTGTAGTGGACCACCGTAGAGGAGGTGGTCTGGAGAGGATGCCCTCTGACCCCGGCCTTTCCTTCAGTCGCGTGCTCTGACTCCTGCTGACTTTGGTTGTCTGGGGGATGAGGGGAAAAGTGAGTGGTGGTGCCGAGTGGTGCGCAGAGGTGCACGGATGTGTGTGTGTGTGTGCGTGTGCTCGAAACGGCTCAGTGCCGCGCGGCGTGGCTAGATGTGACAGGATTAGCCAAGCCCAAGTGAGCATGGCTGGTAGCGGCGGGCTGCGCGCACAGCCCAGCCCAGCGTAGCGTATAGTGCAGCGCGGGATCCCGAGCTGCTGCTCAACACCAGCCCGAGTGGAGAGCCCTACCGCTGTCTAACACTGTCTGATCACCACGCCACCCCAGCTCCAGCCCCAGCGCAGCCCTGGCACGTTTCACCACCCAGCCTCCGCGACAGCTAGCTTAGCCCCTTAGCACACCTCACAACAGCCTGATGGCAGCTAAGGGGCCTAGCGCTGCTGCCTTCCCTCTCGCTAACGCTAGCGCTAGCTACCGGCACTCAACCGTGATAGGTGGGCTCAACCCTTTCCCCGACCCTCCCAGCAGAGCCACTGCCTGACGGCATGACGGCCTGACCCCTCCTCCGGGGAGCCGGGGCCAGGGCTGAGATCGGGGACTGACTGGCAGCGGCCGGCCAGCTGGGGGTAAAGTGAATGTGAGTTGGAAAATTATCCTATTAAATTGAATTAAAGAGGCAGTCTTCATTTAGCTGGAGAATGATGGATTTGGACAATTAACGGTGTTAATGGGCACAGGGTTTAAAGAAAGAGCAGGGAAGAGAGAGAGAAAGAGGGAGAGGAGAGAGAGAGAGAGAGAGAGAGAGAGGGAGGGGGGATGAAGCAGCCAGATATGGGAAATATGAGTCAGGCCCATGTGGTGTTTGGGTTGGACCATCAGGACTAGCTGTTGGGTGCTTGTATGGAGACATACAGTGGACACCTGGGGGGTTGCATTCCCCACCCCAATGGAGGAGGCACTAAAAAGTGGGTTTCACCTCCGGGGGGTAAAATACTGTAAGCTGACGGCCCCTTCAGGTGCCTCCCCCCACCTCCCCTGGGGCCAGTGGAAGGAAAGCGAGGAGAGAGGAGAACAAGTGTAAAGTAATACGCTTAGTGGGCAGACACAGATCAAAGCCCATTTGGGTTTGAAGTGTTCTTGCGGTCGTAGTAGAGTGTGTGTATGCATGCTTGGCTGAGACAAGTGGCGGACAAAAACACAAAAACAAACATCAAGAATAGGAGGATCAGCACTCTGGACGTTAGAAGATGTGGCAGCGTGTTTCAGCATCCCCATGCATTTGTGTACATAGAGGTGTGTGTGTGTGTGTGTGTGTGTGTGTGTGTGTGTGTGTGTGTGTGTGTGTGTGTAGTATGGGAGAGTGTGTGTGAGTCAGTGTGTCTGGGTATCTGGGTTGAGCGGTGATGTGCCCATGAAGTGCCGGGCACCAGCGAGCAGTGGCCAGTTTTGATTCGCTCATTAAGGGACCTAGTTATCGCAGCGCGGAGGCCGAGTCCGAGCCGGGTGGACAGAGGGAGGGAGGGAGGGAGGGGGTTTCTGGTCAGCCCACAAACTCTGTCTGCATGTCCTTAATTCCTGATGATGTGCCAGCCTTGGGCAGTGAGTGTGATGGAGAGGATGCCTGCCTGCCTGACGACCCGACCTGATCGTGCCGAGCCACCCCTCCCACCAGCACCCTGAAAAAATAAAATAAAAATGAAATCACGTTGGCCGTCCCGGCAGCTGACTGCTGGTCGAGTGGCACCGCCTCTGCCTGCAGGTCAGTGCCGCTGACAACCGTCCACAGTGGAGGCCGGCTTTATATATATGTCGATGGCAGGGGAAAAAACATAATAGCTAATCCTGGTAAAGGACTAGTTAGTGTTCATTTGCATATACTGAGCATACACGGCAGCTGCAAATTAAGATGGAAAGGTTACTCTCTTTTTTTGCGTGTTTCAAAAAATAGTCATGACATTTAAAGGATTCTTTTCTCTCTCTCTCTTTTCCAGATGGGAGAGAGAAAAAGAAATTAAAGCCCATTTCAGTGCTTTTCTGCCTGAGCACATTACGTTACAATATCGCAGGGCATTGTGTCTATTAGCTTACCTGAATGCATATTAGAAGGAGAATACCATTTTAAATTGGGGATCAAATAATTTTATGCTACTTTTCTCCTTTAAAAATTAGACAGGGAGGCAGGGAGAGAGGGAGGGCGACAGGGGGGAGAGAGAGAAAGGAGAGAGAGAGAGGGTGAAAAAAACAATCTCATCAAGCGAGAGGCCGTTTGCTTAGCAAGAGCTGACAGTCTTTGTGTATGTAAATGAAGAATTTAGACTAATGGAGTCGAACCATTTCTAATTTTGTGATGGCAAGAGGATTTTGATTGAAAGTAATTAAGCAAGCTAGCTGTAAAATTAATTAAAGCAAAAGGAGGGGGGGATCTTTTATTGGATTGGATAGCGATATAGCTGCTGTCAGACAGGGGGGGACAAATGGGGGTGACCTGGATTCCCTGCCCTGCCTCCTCCCACCCGGGACTTTTATGTCACTTTAATCTCTTTAGAGCGGCTGGTGTGCATTTGTTCGAAATAATCAAGGAAATATGGTCAGAAATTGTCAGCTTTCAGATCTAATTTACCTGACAGCCCCGCAAGTGTATGTGTGTGTGAGTGTGTGTGTGTGCGTGTGTCTTAGAGAGAAAGAGGAGGGAGAGAGAGAGAATATATGTGTGTGTGTGTGTGTGTGTGTGTGTGTGTGTGTATGACAGATCCCCCCCCATGTCCTCCACCACCACCACCTCTCATCCCAACCCCCTGTCCTCAGCTTTCTGGAAAATGCTTTTGACAGTCTAGAGACATCTTGGATCCTCATAGGAAAGGAGACAAGAAACTTGGTCCGGTTAGGATGAATCCCATCAACAAAAATGACGCCTCACTCATAGCTAATCGCACACATACACACACACACACACACACACACACACACACACACACACACACACATACAATCACACACACACACACACACAGTATTGTCGCAGTGGTGGCAAGTCCAGGTGTCTGTAAAGCTTTATTTGGGAACAGTGGAGGGAAGTTATCTAGAACCCATAAAGTGTCGGTGGTCCCCACACAGGAAAAGAGCTGGCACCACATGCTCAGTGCAGACAGACACATATCCTACACATTCCTCTATGCTCTCAGGCACTGAGTGAGCACTGCCCAGCACTGCACTGCATGTTGACCGGCCAGATAAAAGCTCTGCAGCTGACGCCAGTAACCTCTCCAGAACTTCTTCTATCTTTGTCATTGGTATGTAAAGAGCACCCGATGACAGGCCAAGGACCGATTTTAAAGCACTTCAACCACTATTAATTAGTGAGGTTGACAAATAAAAGAAGTCATATCTATTTACTGATACGTGTGTGTGTGACTTGTACCTGTTCAGTGGGTGTGAAATGTAATGCTCTGGAACCAAGGCAGAGTACCCCCCCACACCAGATGTGAGGGTGTGTGTGTGTGTGTGCGTGTGTTGGGGCGTGGGGATGGGGGGGGGGTTGGAGGACTTTTGGGATGGAGTGGGGCCTGAGAGCACAGTGGCCCTAACGGGATTAGGGCCTCCCTCCCTCCCTTCCTCCATCTCTCTCTCTCTCCCTCCCTCCGTCTCTCTCGCTCTCTCTCTCTCAGCAAGTGGCACTGCTCACTCTCCCACTCTCACTGTGGTTCATCTGCCCAGCGGATTTCCTTCCAAGTAGCCCCTCTCCACAGCACCCCCACCGTCACCCTCCACTCCACTTCCTGTCTCCCACCAGCCTCCCAGCTCCCCGTTATCAATTAATGTAATAAAAGGTGGAACAAAGAACCGCTCCCTCCTCCCCGAAATAAAGACAGCCACCCCTCTTGAGGCCCGGGCAGCCGCTCCTTTGGCCCCCTAGTGCAAAAAAAGACAGAGATAGAGAGGGAGAGAGGGAGAGAGAGAGAGGGGTTGCCTGCTGGTGCAGAGGGTGCGTGACTGTGTAAATGCACTGCGCGTGTCTCTCCAAGAGCACATGCACACCCAACTCTATACCCCCACCCCCCAGAGTTCCTCCACCACCCCCAGCCACTAGGTGCCCTCGTCATTCCTGCCGGTAGACTCGGTGCTCTGGGCCGTGCCGTTAATGAGTGTGTGTGTGCGTGCGTGTGTGTGTGTATGTGTGTGTGTCTGTGTGTGTGTGTGTGTGTGTGTGTGTGTGTGTGTGTGTGTTGGGGGGGGGGAGATATTAACTCGGCGCACGCAGGACTCTGCCCCCCATTATGACAGCCGATCTCTGGCGTCACCTCGGCACTCACCACACTCTCGTCGGCGCGCCGGCACAGCCACTCTCCACACCGCTCTTCACTCCAGGTGCCGCTCGCGCTAACTACCCAGCCACTGCCTGGGAGAATATCGAGTGCTTTTTTAAACACACGTACACGCGTGCGTGGCTTTGCATGAAGGATAGGGAGGGAGAGAGAGAGAGGGAGTGAGTCAGAGAGAGACTGATAGAAAGGTAGATGGGGTGAGAAGAGGGAGGGGTGAGAGTCAGACAGACAGAAAGAGAAATTAGTTTCACACAATATGCAAATGCATGCAATTGAAAAAAGGGGGTCTTTAAGTGACAGGTTGATATGTGATTAAACGACAATTAGAGAGCTGGAAATAAGCGGCGGCAGCAGGTCAAGTGCTGTGCTGTTGAGCTAAAAGGTAGCAGACTATTGAGGAAACATTCACAGGGGAGGCCAACGGCGGGACCCAAAACAAATTAGCAACCGAGAGAGAAAGAGAGAGAGAGAGAGAGAGAGAAGAAGCAGAGGAAAAGAGAGAGGTGCAACATGGACTTGTCAATAGAGAAGGAGAATAGAAAGAGAGAGTAAAATTCAGTCTGACTGAACAGGCTCATGAGCATTGACACCACTTAGCACAACACACAAGACAATAGAGTGGGGGTGTGTGTGTGTGTGTGTGTGTGTGTGTGTGTGTGTGTGTGTGTGTGACAGAGAGAGAGATGGACGCAGAGGTCATCCCCAGTAGCACCTGTGATCTATCCCACCCAGCCGCCCATGTGTCACTCCCGGCTCGCACGCGGCACACTCTTTAGTGCCGACACCGATGTGACACAATGCTCCTCAGCGTCCATCCATCCGTCCAGCCCGAGACCCTCGTCGCTCACAACTCACAACAAAGCCATCCCCTCGAGACACATCACCCGAGTGCCCTGTCCAAGCCCAATCACGCCTATGACCTCGTTTGCGTTTGATTGGCCCACCCCCCCCGACATAGAGAGCGAGAGCCCCTAGAACGTTCTCCCTCTCTTTTTTTTCCTCCTCCCTCTTTTTTTTCTCCTCCTCCCTTTCTTTTGGGTGGGACTTGGATTTGGGAGCTGGACACTGGCTGACTGGCTGGTTGGTTGGTAGCTCGCTGCGAGGGATTTGCCTCTCTCCACAAGGCATACATGAAAGGGCCAGAGCTACGCCGGGGCAACAGATGGCCCAGGGCCAGTAATCCCCTTTGATGCCGCACTGGGCAGTTGCTCCTGAACATCTCCCAGCAAAGCCCTGAAAACTTGAGCTACTTTTCCTCTAACTGACCCCAATTGTCAAGGAGCTGGCAGCTGTCAGACTCGGTTAGCGGTGTCTTCGCCATCTCTGAGACTGAAGGGCACAGGTTCCTCCTCCTCCTCCTCCTCCTCCTCCTCCTCCTCATCACCACCTCTCATGCCAGCTTCCTGTTTGTAGACCGGCATGTTCCATACATTCCACGAGTTATGGCACGACTGCCACCGCACGTGGGGGTGTGCTTGAGGAAAAATTTGTGAAAACAGGCATACACACTCTTTCTCGCCTACACACACATTTTTAAAGTGCAGTTACGCAGTTCATTCAGAAGGATTTTACCTAGGCTGCAGGGTTGGAGAGCCCACAGATGGCTTGTATTTAACTAAGAGGCTTAGCTTTCATCAGAGCTCACCTTATTTATGAGTAATTATTACTAACCTACTGTGTTGTTTTAAACTTCATCCTCAACCTGTCGTGTGACTTTGTGTTACCCAACTCTTTAGCCAAGATTGCTCTGACAGAGGCAAATGTCCTTAAGAACTTCAGAATTTCAGCATAGGGTTTCAGTTCATAATTGTGTGGTAATCCACAGGGATATTTCTGTGTGTGTGTTTCAACCAGAGATCTATATCTGAAATTTCTACAAGCACAGGCGTGCTCCCTCTATTGCACTAAGCACTTTTGTAAGTGTTGCAAAAAAAAGAATCCCACACAAACCCACTTTGAACACACACCCTCATATCAGTACAAGAATGATGGTTGTCTCGATGAAAAATTCATAACAACATTTTTTTTTGTGGAAAAAAAAACACATTTCTTTATTATTTCTCTGGCCAACTGTTGTTGTTGCTTCTAAAAAGGGGTAAGTGGCAGGGATTAGAGCTCTGTCCATTTAAAGGAGACGCTAATGACATAAATCCTGGACTTGTGAAGAAAGTGCCCCTGTCAGGCGAAATCCCGCGGTACCAATGAAATAAGACCACTAATGGAATTTTTAAAGAATCAGGAAATCTTTCTTACCTCTCCTCTCAATAATCTCACTCAGAAGGCCAATGAAGGGAGGGAGGGAAGGAAGGAGGGAGGGAGGGAGGAAGTGAGGGAGGGAGAGAGGTAGGCAAAGAGGGAGGAAAAAGGGATACTTTAACTTTGTGAGACTGAACTTTCTGAACCCATCAGGTTTTTTCCCCTTTTATGACAGGATATCAGATCACGACTTTCTCAATCAGTGAGTAAGGGTTGTTGGACCTCATCGTCATATCAGCTGATGGATTTTCAAGATGATTGGGGGAAAGGACAGAGGCAGGAGGAACTATTTGTCCTCAAAGGGCCTCCGTCTCTCCAGTTTCCACACTTAAGCTCAGACTTAAGTGATTAAATTAGAAAATCACTCACCCAAAATGTTTTAGTGCGCTGGCACAATTACCACCTTTAGTTCTCATTAATTCTCCTCCGTAAATAGATTTGAGGCTGAACTTTGCCATAACCTGTATCTTCCAATCTTCCTCTCCTCTCCAAAGCACAGAAGATCGCCTAATTAGAGGAGAGTTTGTCTGTGTGTGGGTGTGTGTGTGTGTGTGTGTGTGTGTGTGTGTGTGTGTGTGTACCAAAAAAAAGGAAAAGACAGAAAAAAAAGCTAAAAAAGAAGAGAAAATGGTTAGTCAGGGCCACAGTGGCATCGTGTTTTGTTTTCCCCCCTCATTTGTACACATTAAGAGTCTAACAGTGCGGAGGGACACAGAGATCAGCGGGTGAAGCTCACTGCATCTGTACTAGTCAGTGGGAAAAAAACTACACTTTTCGTATTACTCACAGTAGCATGCGTGCCATCATCACTGGGATTTGTAGTCTCACGCCACTTATGACTAACAGCAAATGTATTTCTCCCCGGCATTACTGACACCCGCCGCACCTGATCTTGAACAGATAGGCCCAATGCTGAGTCGTGCACAGGACTATTTCAAGAGCCAAATGCGATTGTTTTAATACTTTAATCCAGCTGTCCTTGGCATTCAGGAGTTTGAAGAAGCACCCAACTAATTTCAGTGTCCTCCATTTGAACCAAGACTACTGGCTGTTTGTGAGCCCACATGGCTAAGCACCCCCCAGCCCCCACCACCACTCCTCTGTGGTCAGCCGGTTTCCCTAGTAGGTCAAGCGATTTGCCTTAAAAAACATGGGAAATCCTAAAACGCTACAGAGAGAGTAGGTGAGAGAGAGCGAGAGATTTAGTGGCAGGATTCTTCCGCCTTTCGTACACAAACACAAATATTTTCTTTTAATTAAAAAAATGCCCTGTGTCATCCCCAATGACTGACACAAACACACACACACACTCTGTCACTCTGTCTCTATCTCTCTCACACACACACTCACACACACACACACACACACACACACACATACACACAAAACTAACATTAAGCTACGCCCCTCCCAAACACACACACACAAATGCACAAAAAGCTATTTTAATTGTTGCCACAAAAGTCTATTCTTCCTAACTGGACGTTAATCTGTTAAGGCCTGGTTGTCAACCTCGAGACAGGGACACCAGCAGTGACGGCTGCTCTGACGGGCCCCTGAGGGACAGTTAACCCTCCAACTCCCCTTTTTTGGCCTGTCCACCCGTCTCAACCCATGCATGCCAGCCACACCGCTAGGTAGAGGGTGGGGGGCAGGGAGGGCATTTGGTCTCTGTGGGTGGGTCGGTCAGGGGCCGATGCTTGATAGTAATGCTTGTTGATGGTTTCAGAGATACTTCATTTCAGGAGAGGGCTCATTAAGTGCTGTCTTCATCAGTGAGACGGCACATTAAGGTCCGGAGGAAGTTGGAGGAGAGGAGAGTGCATTAGAGAGGAGGGGGGATCTGGAGAGAGAGAGGGATGGAGAGAAAGAGACAGGGAGAGAAAGAGACCCATGGCTTTTCCTTTTGTCCTCCCCCATGTCCAGATCTAATGTACTTTCAGAGGGATTGGAGAGAGGGGTCAATAATTATGCATTTTAATTATTAACCTGGGTCCATCTTAATTGTGCTTTTTAAAGCTCTGACATGGACAGGATGGTTTATTACACTGTTAGTCTGGGCAAGCTCTGACCAGATCCCTTTTCCATCATCCATAACCCATCTTTATGGGAGAGAGCGCTAATGGTGTTTTTTTTCCTGACAGATAGTGCTGTTCTTCAACATTTTAGTGTGCACAGTTTGTGTGTGTGTGTGTGTGTGTGTGTGTGTGTGTGTGTGTGTGTGTGTGTGTGTGTGTGTGTGTGTGTGTGTGTGTGTGTGTGTGTGTGTGTATGAGTGTGCGCGTGCGTACACCCGGATCTTTGTCTCTCATCATTTTAATTAGATGATGCACGCTGCTGATTGACAGGCGAGCTCTGGGTGAAGAAATGGGGAATCTAAAGGAAACACACTCTTGTCTGGTATTGCGACCTCAGAAGAAATTACCTCTAAGCCTTCTCTCATTACTTTGTCAGATAAAATGGCATTTGATATTCATTTTCATACGCACATACTCAATTCGGCACAAAGAACCTAACAAATGCTCCGCAAACATGTTGTGTGTGTGTAGGCTATGTGTGTGTGTTGTGTATAAGTGTGTTTTTTTGTAAGCCTGGCATACAGAATATATTGTTGTTTTGAGATTTTGTGTAATGACATTACCACTTCTTACTGAGAAGAAAAATATCCCAGA